>NW_012104109.1:1758200-1758726 GCF_000951045.1 Mandrillus leucophaeus | reverse complement strand
TCACTGCAATCTCTGCCTCCCGGGTTCAAGTGATACGCCTACCTCAGCCTACTGAGTAGCTGAGATTACAGGTTCACGCCACCATACCCAGCTAATTTTTGTATTTTTAGTAGAGACAGGATTTCACCATGTTGACCAGGATAGTCTCGATCTCCTGACCTTGTGATCCACCCGCCTCAGCCGCCCAAAGTGCTGGGATTACATTCATGAGCCGGTGCACCTGGCCAAGATAATATTTTAATGCAATATTTACAAAATCAAAATTTAGTGCAAAAAATTCATAATAAACAAACTATCAAAATTTTAAGTAAAGGCAGCAACAGTATAACTGATATTTTTTCTTTTGTCTCAGGGTTCAGTATAGCTTGCATGGTACTCTGTAATGGTACACAACTCCAGATTTTCCCATCTACTGGAATGTGATAACATGTAACTACTGTCTGCTGTATAAGGTTTATTCCCTGGCATGCTTCTTAGAAATATATAAGGTGTTGAATGTATGTTCAAAACAAAACAAAAATGCCTG
>NW_012104109.1:1752134-1756320 GCF_000951045.1 Mandrillus leucophaeus | reverse complement strand
GAAATCATTCTTGTTCTAAGGACTGGGTTCCTAACAGTGGCAGCTCAATGATTCAATCATTAAGTGGTTGAAAATTTAAATATACTGATTTTCATGTCCTACTCTTTTTTTTTTTTTATCTTTGATAACCCTGTTTTATTATCTGATCACTTTATTAGCACATGATTATGCTGAAATTCTTGCTTTCATTCTTTTCTTAATGATAGTTTATTTTGTAGTTTTCTCTTTGTTTCCTTTACTTTTTTCTCTCTAGGTAAAATTAGGTGTTACCTGATTAACTACTTCATTCTCATTCAGTGTAACTTATCCTTTTCTTCTTTCCTGAGTTTTATAATACATTAACCTTATCCACTTCTTCCTTTGCAGGTTATTTTTAAAAGATTTCAAAACAATGTATAGAAATATCACATGGATCTATCTATCTATCTATCTATCTATCTATCTATCTATCTATCTATCTATCTATCTATCTATCTGTCTATCTTTCTTTCTATCTGTCTATCTATCTATCTATCTATCTATCTATCTATCTATCTATCTATCTATCTATTCATTATGTTGGCTATGAAAGGTTACACTTAGATAAACTTTCAATAGAAATTCATCAAACTTTGCTGAACATTTACTACTGAGCATGTTTAAATAATTGTTGCTTTAACATTAAAAGTCTATTTTCTCCTACCAAAAGCAAAGATTATTAAGTTTAGGGTTTTTGCAACAATTGGCATAAGTAAATTGAGCATTTATGGTTCTGACATTTCTTGAGGGATCCCAATGTCTGTAAACATATCTACTTCCTAAAGACATTAAATGATATGACCCTTGGGAGTGCCAATATGAATTTCAGTTATATGGCTGCAAGGCTGGAAATTAGGTAGGTTTAATATACTGGTGAGGAAACCTAGCCAGCTGCCCAGAATCTGTTTCTCAATTAGAAAAATTCATAATTTTGAGGATTATACAATTCTGAGGATATATCTATTGAGAATGCCAAAGATGTATATTGTATCAATTTTGTGGAGGTCAAATTCCTAGATAAGATCATCTTTCTTGTAATTTAGAAATAGGAGTGTCAATTAAGTTGGGTGCTGCATATTGTTTGTGATTTTACAGCTCTTTGCTAGAAGGAATTCTTAAAATCCAGGTACATAGAGAGAAAATTTGTCTACTCAGATAAACAAATGACAAATTTAGCAATCTTAGGATGGGGTAATATTAAGACATGGTGTAAATATTATTTATTAAATCATAATGGCTCAATAGTTAATAATCTGAATAATACCCATTATTAAGGCCATGGCAGCAAATTCTTCTCTTTGACCCTTGGTTTAACCCATTATTTTAGTCCCAACACGGCCAAAGAATCTACTTTGTACTATTCTATTTAGTTTATTCCTGCATAAGTAATGGTAACTAGTAAATTGGCTGGAGGTGGGACAATCACATAGAATAAGTTAACATATGCAAACCTAAACCTGTTACAAAGCAATATTTTATGTGATTCCTTATTGTGGATTCCCTGTTTCAGGAGTCCTAGAACCACACTCTCGTATGACCTGATTTTTCATGGATGAGGGTTGTGAACGTCTATTAAATCTTTGACCCCCAAACATAGTGGCTATTTTTTTAAAATTTAAGTCACTTTAATAATGGTAGGATTCATGCTTATGAAAATTACACCAATAGCTATAAATCATGATATTGCATTAAAGATTAATGAGGTGGGGCAAGTGAGATTCTGGTCTTGCATAAATGAAAAATAGTCTTAAAGTCAGATTTTAAGGATAGTCCAGGAGGCTTAAACAAACTCCTTATATCTTGTGGATCTTGTTAATGCTCCCTCTGGTTAATCGCTGCTACATAAGCTGAATTTATCTGCCAATGAGAAAGAACTAAATCAATACAATTGGCTAAAAGAAAGAAAGCATATGATGCTCTTGACTGTAGAATTCATTGCCTAAGTTGAAACAAGAAAGTAAATAACTTTGGAATACAGCCAGCCTCACACTAGGAAGCAGGGAGAAATTGAGAAGGCCAGATGATGTGAGCAAACTTTGATGCTACGCTACTTTTTGCTTTGATTTGCACTAAGCTTATATCACCAGTCAAAGGACTTAGAAGCTTAAATGAACAACACAGTAACATTTCCAATAGTGTTAGCTTTGGTTTCAATTTTGAATTTTCAGATCTCTTATTTTTCTTTGTGTTAAATGTTTGTAACCTTTTTCTAATCATTATAAAATTAGACTGGTTCTGAATGTTGTTAAATAATGTTAATTTGTGGCTGTCTTTTACACTTTTGCCTGTTGACATTTTACTATTTGTAAAGTAAATATAGAATTTAGATAAGTGCCAGTGGAGCAGCATGAATTTTTGTTTTCTTTGTGTAAGAAAACCCTTATAATCTGAGATTGCCTCAAGCAGTGTTTATGATAAACCCTTGATGTAAAAATATAACAACCACTTCAACAAAAGTCTTTCTTAAGGTATTATGAATATGCAGGGTCAAAAAATTTCTATTCTCTCCTTGTTTAGAAATTTTAAGTAGATCTTCATCTCTGAACACTTTTCCATTGTGTGAGGGAGTATATAGGAGTGTTTTAGTATTTTTGACTTTCAGAGAGTTCCATTCTTAAGAAGTATCTCGTCCTGAGGGAATGTTTGGAGATCCATGACTGTGTTATAAAAAGAAGTGCTGTGCAGTGAAAACACGCTTCATAATAGCTCATCAGCTAGCAGTGCCAGAAAACAATTTTAAAATATGAACATTCTTGGTTTATTTTTGTTTGTTTGTGTTTTTACTTAATTGTTCTTTGCTAGAGGATTAGTGACCAGAGACGCACATTCACACTTCATCGCTGGGATGCTTATACACACACGCAGACACACACATGGACTCAACATTCACACACAATGCTAATTGAAGATATAATCATGGTACTTACTGTAATTTGCTATCCCCTTGCTAGTGTCTGTTACTAGCCACTTTGCTACAGGCTGTCATTTTTATTGCCAGTGGGAGTCAGTGATAGGCATAGAATTATTGCCTGATAATGATACCATTGCTGCGTGTCACTACTGTATTCAGACTTAGGGCTGTTTGTAACTTGTTTGATCCCCAGCTCAGAGCAGTAACTAAACAGGCTATTCTAAATGTGCACATTTGTTATCCAGATAGCACAGATCAGGGTCAGCTGGGAAGCACCCCGCAGTCCGTTCAGGGCTGTTGTAAACTCATGTTGAGTTATGTCTGTGCACCCAACCCAACACCGTTCACTCTTGGCATTTTCAGATGGCACCAGCCTCTGTACTGATAATTTGTGCATATTTGTGATTGAAAGTAGGTCCAGTAAAGGAAGCCATATGGTTTGCCGTTCAAGTCTGATGCATTTGTGAAGTAACAGATGCAAAATTGAGCACACCTGGAATTCAGAGGCAGAAGCCCTGACAGAGCAATCTGTTGTGTAACACCATAGATGCTTGAGAATTTGTGAGGATGAAGTCCCTACAGAAATAACCTGCCTTGAGAGGACCCACATCTTAATACATAACCTACATTGGCTGTTGGGCATTTATTTTTTATGGCTGGCTACATTTATACTCTCATTAGTTTTCTGATGATTGAATAAATATGGTCACATACAGTTTATTTGAGTGAATAAAGAGAATAAGAGGTATAATATGAAAATGCAGGCAGTGTCTTAGCTGTATTGTTTTGCAATATTAGAGTTTTACATATGGTGGTGGTTGTGTGTGGTCATTGCTGAGTTTTGTGTAACTCTTTTACACAAAAAGGGCTTATTTTGCATTATTTTAGGTGCTCTACTAATAGTGGTAACTCATCTAGGATAGAGGTTGGCAGTGTTGCAGAATGTCACATGGATTATATGTCTGGATTGTTTAGACAAAATATTACTGTACAAATCTGGGCTCAAGGAGGAGTTGGGCTGAGGCACAATCTAGTCCTAATGCATCTGTCAGTTACAAATCCCTCTCATATCTCTATTGCATATTAGTGCAATAACCCTAAGTGACTGATAGCCAGAGAGGTAGTATAGCCACATAGAAACAAAGATTTTTTATGATCTAGAGATATATAGGAAGGGCTCCTCTTGTTTGGGTGGTATGGTCAACATCTAAGCTGCCATATGAGGGTATATTGACCATCTTAGAAGAAATTTTAGGA
>NW_012104109.1:1723751-1750818 GCF_000951045.1 Mandrillus leucophaeus | reverse complement strand
TGCTGGATACTGAAGCAGGTTTTTTTTAAATTGATAAATAATATTTTGCTTATCTATGGGGTACTAGTGATATTTTGTTACAAGCATAGAATACACATCAAGTTGGGGTATTTGGCATATTATCATTTGTGATAATCATATTATCAACTTATGTAATTAATGGAAACAATATTACTTTTGTATAAACAGATTAATGAGATAGTGTGCACAAGAGAATTTCCAGGTACTGCTGGTCCATTGCTACTCCTACTCACTCTTATCATATCAATCATGTGCATTATAACAACATTTTGGTCAATGCCAAACTGCATCTAGGATGGTGGTCCCATAAGATTATAAAACCATATTTTTACTATACCTTTTCTATATTTAGACACTGAAATATTTACCATTGTGTTAAAATTACCTACAGCATTCAGTACAATAATATTCTGTACAGGTTTGTAGCCTAGGAGTAATAAACTATACCCTATAGCTTAGGCATGTAGTAGGATATACAGCTTAGGTTTGTGTAAGCACATTCTGTGACATTTGCATGCCAAAATCACCTAACGATGCATTTCTCAGAACATAGCCCTTTGTTAAGCAGTTCATAATGGGATGAATTCTCTATCTACCTTACTACCCTGCTACTCATCATCACTACGACTGCTTGGAAGAAGAACCAAGAAATTAGAAACCCTGGACTGGGAAAAGACAGCAGCTCTACTCTTGGGGCCCTGGGAAAGGTTCAGAGAAATCTAGATAGTTGCTGCTCACATTTCTTCCCATCTTTGCCATTATAGCCATAACATCTTCCACAGATCTGTGTCAACGTAGTTCATGCTCTTTCTTTTCATACTATTGTGCATTTGGGAGACAGCTACTGGGACGTGTATTTTGTTCTACTAGCAATTATGCCATGTAACATCAATATGTTTTTAGCAGTTAACAAGAGGATCAGAGTCGTTTCAAAACAGTTTAATTTGTTTAATATATTAGTCTAACATTTATATAGTGTTCAATATGTGGCAGGCACTGTTCTTAACACTTTACCAACAGTAACATACTGTCATAGATATAATTAGATAAATAATTTCAGGTAGGAGGTGGTGCAGTTTATTTTGGTTTAAATCATTTAGATTATTGAAGAATTTATTATGTTTACATTGGGAAAGGGAAAGAGCAGAGGTTCAAATGTTGAAAAAATCAAACCTAAAATCTGCATTCACTGAGGTTTTCTTAAGTCTGATTCATGGTTCTCAAAAGAGCCTATGAATGGGCTTTTAGGGAACTGCATTTATGAGTCTGCCTATTCATTTTTTTTTAACGGAGGAAAGGCTATATGTTCATTAGACTCAAAGGCATCTGCAACTCACCATGGTGGTGGTAGGTTACACTGCTTATCTTCTTTTATCATTTCTTCCTTTCAACTTCAGTTTTACACAAGTAACTGAAGAGAAAAATTGAAATATTTACTATATAAATGTGCATGGAATACAAATTGATAATGTTGACATAGAAGAATTTTAGTTAAATGTCCTCTATCAAAATGCTTTAAATACAGCAATAATAACAAAAAGAAAAATAGAGGTAAACTTTTAAAAAATGATTTGCAGTACAATAAGAATAGTGAAACAACCCTAAACTGCAAAATATTAAGCATATCTCCCAAATCCTTGATACCTAGCTTGAGAGAAGAGAATTTCTAGATTCTGACACAAGCCTTCAATCTAAAGCAAAATACAGATCTCCTCCATAGTGTTGCAGTTCTGAATAGCAGTAGTGAGCAAAATATTCATTTTGTTATGAAATTTACATGATAGTGTGGGAAGACAGAAATTAAAATGCTGGGGAAGAGGATTTCTAAGAGCGATAAATTCTCTAGAGAAATTAGAACAAAGTAATATGTTGAGTTTATCTTGAGGCTCCGTTGGTGAGGGAGGCCTCTCTGAGAGGACGACATTTGAGCTGAGACCTGAAAGACAAGAAGATGCCAGCCTGGAAAATATTTGGGGGGCAGAATGTGCTAGGAATAAGGAGAAGCAAGTGAAAGGAATCTAAGGCACGAATGATATTGGTAGGGTTAGGGAATAACAGGAGGGTGATTATGGCTGGCCTGAGCCAGCGGGAAATGTGGTAGGGAACTGTTATAAATCTTGGCAAAGTAATCAAATACAAGTAAAAAAATTAGAAGGTGGAAAGCATTGGAAGTGTACTAATTTCTTCATATATATATATATATTTTTTTGAGACGGCCTCTCGCTCTGTTGCCCAGGCTGGAGTGCAGTGGTGCGATCTCGGCTCGCTGCAAGCTCCGCCTCCCGGGTTCACGCCATTCTCCTACTTCAGCCTCCCAAGTAGCTGGGACTACAGGTGCCTGCCACCAAACCCGACTAATTTTTTGTATTTTCAGTAGAGACGGGGTTTAGCCAGGATGGTCTTGATCTCCTGACCTCGTAATCCGTCCACCTTGGCCTCCCAAAGTGCTGGGATTACAGGCGTGAGCCATCGCACCCAGCCCCATTTCTTCATCTTTTATAGCAGGGCATCAGTTAACACAGGTTAAGGGTCTAAGTTAACCCATGTTAAATTGTACAATCATTCCAACCTTTTCAAAATTTTGAACTAAATTCTTAAAATTTAAAATATGAATATCTATTGTGATAAGAAAAATTTTAGGCTTCTGGTAAATTCAAAGGAACTTTAATGTTTGTTTGCTAAAAGTAACATTGGTATGATTCCAGTTTCATAGAGTTTTCCTTCCTTCCTTCCTTCCTTCCCTTCCTTTCCATCCTTCCCTTCCTCCTTTCCTCCCTCCCTCCCTTCTTTCCCCTTCTCTTCATCCTTCTCTTCTCCTTTTCTCCTTCCTTTTTCTTTCTTTTCTTGTCCTCCCTCCCTCTCTTCCTTATTTCCTCTTATGTAGATAGCCTATACATAAGCTGTCTGGAATGATGTTCAAGAAATAGCAATGATGGTTGTTTCCATTCATTATCTACTTATTTTTTTCTTAGTTTTACTGTAGGTATAAATTGTCATTTGATTGTTATTCATAGTGGTATTTTGTGGGTTGTTTGCTGTTGTTATAATTTTTTGCTCTTACCATCTTTGGCCTAAGAAATTAATTGAATGATTTTGTGTATGTGTTTCTCTCTTTCCCACTTCATTTCTAGCATTTTAATTTTACCCAAGATCTTTAATCAGTCTTTTATAAATTGTAGCTCTCTCATTTTTTCAAAGGTACTGCAACTTAAACAACTTTATGAAAATATTTTGTAGCCTTTTCTACACTCTTGAATTTGAATGCTTTCTTCCAGCCCATATTAAATGGAATCTTTACTTTTTAATTATTTTCACTTTTACATTGATCTTTAATATCTTTCTATAGGTAAGACCTAAAAACTAACATCTTGTGATAAATTTTAGTAGTTAATGGCTATTGATATGACAAGTTTAAAAATTACTCTTGCTGTTAATCAATATTTTTTTGTATATGGGAGTTTTGAAACCACCAGCTTCTATTTTTGATACATTCTGTTCAATACTGTTCTCAAAACAGTTGTAAATGCTTACCTTTCACTTTGTAAATAAATATGTATCTCAGAATAAGTGTTTTGTCAATAAATTAGTTTTGAACAGGTTGATCTAATTTATTCACTTTTATCTTCTCTTTAAGTATAATAACTGGATCCCAGATTGCTCCATGAACTCAAAGACTAGAAGTGTGAATGCTGTAGTAGGTCACATTATTGTTCCTGATTCTTCGCTGTCTTCATTTGATAGGTTTATACATTCATACCTCTTACTATGGAACTTTGCAGTACCTCAGATAGTCACCTAAGTCAGGGGTCCCCAACCCCTGGACCACGGACTGGTAGTGGTCTGTGGCCTCTTAGGAAGCAGGCTACAAAGCAGGAGGTGAGCAGCAGGCTAGCCAGCATTACCACCTAAACTCCACCTCTATCAGATCAGAGCATGAACCCCACTGTGAGCTATCTAGATTGTGCACTCCTATGAGAAGCTAACTAATACCTGATGATTTGAGGTGGAACAGTTTCATCCCGAAACCACCCTCCACCCCTGTCCGTGGATTATCTTCCCCAAAACCAGTCCCTGGTGACAAAAAGGTTGAGGACTGCTGACCTACGTGAAGTGTATTTCCTTGCCTCTTTGAAATTGGACCTGGCTATGTGACTTGACTTGGTCAACGCAACATGAAAGGGAGCAGAATCTATAAATAAATGTTGCCACTTGTTGCCGTTTGTCTCAGCCAATTGTGCTTCTGCCATGTGCCCCAAGTACTTCCTGCCTCAGAACGATGAGGGAATGAACAGACCTGAATCTGACATACACCCTGGAGGTCAGACAGAGAAGTGACAAGATACTTATTTTTGTGAGTTACCTGTCAGTCAAGGTAAGGCCACATATTATTTCAGAACACCCATAGCCTATGGAAAACAAAGCTGGGAGGGAAGGACAGTACAGAGAAGAAATGGGTCATGGATTCATTAAATGAAAGTTAAATCTGAACCAAGACAACAAAATTATGCATAGATAAGCATCAGTGACTACAAATAAACCATGCGTATGTGAGGTGGTTAGACACAAGTTTCTGTAAAAACTATCAGCTATATTCTGTTCTATTGAGAAAACATGAATAAACTAAGTACTAATAAGTAATATTCAAAGTGGCTGTTACAACTGATTTCACAGGCATTAAGTCATGACTTACATATGTACTTGAGTGACTCCTACTTCTCAGGCATTGTACGTATTAGGCTAAGTGAACTGGTGAATGAGACAGATATGGCCCTGCCTCCATGAAGTTTACAATCTTGCAGGGAGACACAAAGACTGTCTTTTAAAATGTTTTTCTTTCAGTTTCTCAGACACACATAATTCTTTCAGCCTCCGATCAGGATCTTTCTACATGCTTGTAGGGGCTCTTCTTATCTCTGCCTGGATCCTCTTCTCCTTTCTCTTGGCAGCCACTCTATGTAATTATAGACTGAATTGCTAAAAGGCAGTTGAAATGAGTGTAGAGATAGAGAGCTAACAATTCTGCAGGAAACTGAAGGATGAGAAGGAGCTGGACATGTGATATCTCAGAGACAGGAAGGAGCTGTGCCTTTCCCAGAAGTGAGAGGAGGTGGCTGTGGCTGGTACACAGAGAACCAAAGTGAGAGGAAGAGCCAGACCATGCAAGACTGTGGGTAGTATATGATACCAAAAAGGGTAAGGACCTTGTTTGAAGTGCAGTGGGAAGCAAAGGAAGTATTTCAAGGGGTACATAATTAGGTTTTGCTTCAAAATCTTACTTTGCATAGATAATGGATTGGGCATGTGGAAGAGATAAAATGGGGAGAATGATAACAGGGCTATTGTAGAAATCCAGTTGAGAGGCAATTAGAGATCTGGAGTAGAAGGACAGTTAAGGAAATACAAGTGGAAAGATTAAAGGGATACTTTGAATGTAGAAACAACAGAACTTGATGATGGATTGTAAGGAGTGACTTGGAGGGAACACTTAAAGACAACATCCAGGTTTCCACAGAGCTGAATAACAATGATCAAAGGAGATTGCTAGCTAGATTTGTAGACCAGGCTGCTGGCTGGAGACATGCCAAGATGACTGATCAGGAGTAGCATTGATTTAAAGAGAGCCTTTGATCATAAAAACTAAAGTACAGACAGAACACGGTGGCAGGTGGGACTCAGAGAAGAGAGGCACAGACAAGCAGAAGTCTAGACAGGTCATGTCCGCAGGCTATTCTCAGACTGGAGACCTGGTCCTACCATCATGTTTTAAAACCACCAGGTCACCAATGCAGGGTGGGAAGCAGCATCAAGGATGACAAAGTGATAGAGTGCAAAGAGGTTCCAGAATCAAGCATGTCTGAGAAACAATTACTGATTATGAAATAATTAATGGTCTTATTTGAGTTCCTTGAATTACTTAACCTTTCAGAACCTCAGATTCTTTATTTATAAAATAAGATGAAAATGTTTACCTAGTATGTTTGTTATGAAGATTAATTCCACCAATGTTTACAAAATACCTTGCACAGAGTAGATGCTAAGAATGTAGTTCTCCTGGCCTCCCCACTGTGTAAATTAATTCATATCATTGAGAGCTCTCACTCATTCAGCAACATGACTAATCAAATCCTGACACTAAAGGGCTTGGTTCTTGTCCAGCTTGCCTCCAGGCTGGGAGTGGGAAGTGAGGAGATAGGAATGGGAAAGGATGGAACTAATAATTATGGGGTGTTCTAAATATACAGTGTATCCTAAATCATATGACATTATATACCATGCTGCGTGGTGTTAAATGCTTTAATTCTTACATGTTCAGAATAACTCTGTGAGAACAGTGTGTTTCTTGCTTTCTTTTATAAATGAGTACATTTAAGCAGCATTTTGGAGATCTGAGCAAGAAGATCTGAGCAATCCTGCCAGAAGAATCAGGATTGAAATATGCTGGGTCTGATGCTCATACATTTCTTTCTCGACACTGTACAGCCTCTGCAAAAGACAGGACTTTCTGAACGCTAGTTCTAACACCTTAAAACAAGTCCTGATTTCCAAAGTGAGAAGTTGTCATTGTCTATAAAATAACATTTCCCCGCCTTGGGAGGGACATGAGAGGTTTATTTGTGGGAAATGGTTTTGAAGGATTTATATCCTCTTTGAATTTGGTAGAGCTGAGTCATTTTATTCACGAAATTTAGTCATACTTCTTTATTTTAGAGAGGGGAGACTACTGAGTCTCCAAAAGGTTGTTTGACACTTTGAGACAATTCAGCTGGTGGCATTTTGATTATTTTAGTTCAAGAGTCTTTCAGTATTTTCATGTTGCCTCAGGCATCTTGTCCTAAGATTTTTTCTTTTATACCGTGATTCAATCTTTTCCAGAAAGAACAATAAATTTTCTTAGTAACATGACCAGTGGAAACACACACACACACCCCTCCTCTTGGATAACTGTCATCTCAATTTTGATACGATCAAAACAGAACTCTTAATTTCCCTGCCTTAAACCTACCCCATCTGCTCCTAGAATCTTTCTCTCTTAGTAAATGGCGACTCCAGAACATAAACCTCCATCATCCTTGACTCTTCTTTCTCTATGGACATAGGCCTCCCATCTGTACCTTCTTTAAATTGTCACACCCTTCACTACCACAACCCAACACTATTTTTTGTCAGGACAACTTCAGTAACTTCCTAAGTAGTCCTCTACCCTTGCCCTGCTCCCTACCCACTCACTTCCATTCTTGCCAGAAGAGCCCACCGATCCCTTGTAATCAGGATCCCTTGGAATCCCTGTTGGATCTTTGTAAGATCCAACATCTGCACAAGGACTTTCTAGTCTGCTTGATCTGAACTCTCTGACCTCATGGTCTGACCTCATGGTCTACTTTTCTCTCCCACTCCCTTTGCTCCAACCCCACTGGCATGTAGCTCCTCCAGTGTGCCCACTAACTGTCATCTCAGGCCTTTTGCACTTTCTATTCTTTCTGCATGGAACAGTCCTCTCTCAGATGGGCAAATTGCTGATTTCTACAAGTGCTTGATGGCTCTGCTAAAAGATCACCTTGTCAGAAAGGCCTTTCGTGACCACTCATTATTAAATAGCAACACCCTCCCCAAACATCAGCTCTCTTTCCCCCTTCTGCTTTAGTTTCCTCTGTAGCATTCATCACCTCATCACTGTATATAGTTGTTTCTTATTTCTCTCACTAGACCCTCCATCCTGCCTTGCCGGCACATTCAATGAGGACGGGGAATTTTTTTGTCAGTTTTGCTCATAGAGTAATGCTTGACTTGAACTAAGAACTCAATTTACATTTGTTGAATGAATAAATTGATATTAATATTTGCAATATACATTGTCATTGTTGTAGGCTGTGTCAAAGTTTTAAAGTGTTTTAATTTTAATTATTTTTTGATTGCTTTTAGACTGCTGACCTCTAGATTTATTATAACTAACTATGGCTTTGATAAGAAATAGTCCCAATTTGGGGAAATAATAATTTTTATAGTATATCCTTTCCACTGAATGGATAATATTATAGATAAGGCACTTTTTTTGCAAAAAGTATTGTGAAACAACACATATCTTTATAGACTTCATTTTTGGTGTAGAAATTTTCCATATTCCCATGTAACACTAGGTTCTGGTGCATTTATTTTGTTTGCTTTAAAATTTAATGCTTATTGTATTTGCAGAGCTAGAACTGAATAAAAGTGAAAACGTTTTCTGATGCTATTAACAGATATGCTATCAAGAGTTTTTAATCTATTTCTTGTAAGTTTTAACATGTAGGATGAGTAAGGATTCTGTGTTCCTGACTTAATTCCTGTTGACCATCATTTGTGCTGCAAAAATGAAGGTCTGCATTTTAACTTGTCTTTAGACAAACTAAGACTGTCGTATTGAATTTTGAAACATGTTCACTTGGAATTGGAAGTCCACTGTCAGTGAGGAGAACCTGCCTTAACCACATCTTTTCTTCTCTCCTGTGATGTGATACAGCTAATCTCAGCTGAACTACTTGAGATGCTTGTTACTGCTGCAATCTCAATGAATTTAGAGTGGTAATCAATTAACAGTAAATAGGTTTCTTTGTCAATTTGGAAGCATCCCAATGAAGGTAAAGAGAGTGGAATAAGGTGATAAATAATTTATAGCTAGAAAGAATCACTAATTCCTTCTGCCCACTTACAGGTTCTAAGTTATTTTTTAGGGGAAACATGAGACCAATAACCAGAAACCTGGGAAATAAATTAACTATGTTTAAGAAAGATATATTTAAATTTAAAAACGCGCTGCTAATTTTGCTACTTACACCTGGATTTTATACAAATGCTGCAATTGCAAAAGGCCACTTGTCTCTGACCTTTCTGAGGAACTCTGCTATTTCCCTCTAGTTATTTTGCTTTTTCTTGTGCCCTCTCCTCCAGGATTATTTTCTGATTTATTTGCATTTCAATTTGTACCAGTAAAATGCACATGATAATGCACACACACACAATTGCTGGTAAATCTCTCTATGCCTCTCAAGGTCTCACCTTGGCTAGGCTTTCCCTGTGTTGGTACCTTACCAGTGTGGAGATGGTGATTAGGATATTTAGAGGTCTGAGGCTTCGATGCCCTGTAGAGACTCTCATCCAGCATGGATAACAGTGAGTCCTCACTTAATGTCATCAATAGGTTCTTGGAAACTGCTACTTTAAGCAAAACAGCTGTATAATGAAGCCAGTTTTTACCATAGGTTAATTGATATAAATGAGAGTTAAGTTTCTACTGAATATTTTTGGTCCCAAATAGATCACTAAACTTCTAAGTGAAGACTCAAAATGATTCTGATATTAAACATTAAAATAAATGTGAGCTATACATACATTTAAGAAAGATTAATAAAAACAAGTAAGATAATTACTTCCCCAATTTTTGGTGAATGAGGAGTGAGGGTGGTCATAGTGGTGGTGGGTTCAATCAAGGAATAAATGTTTGCCAAGTGAAAATTGGAAGGAGCCCCTCCTACCAGCATGATGGGCTCACTGAGCACTTTCCTAACGCACTCTTTATTGTTGTGTATTTGGATGATTATCATAGACTTCCCAAACTTTTGACAACACTTTTTATTCATTCATTCATTCAATTCATTCACTTATTTTCCAACCCATTTATGCCAGTTCAGGGTCATGGGTGGTTGGAGCCTCTCCTAGAAGCTCAGGGTACAAGGTGAAAGCCAACCCGAGACAAGAAAGCAACCCACAGCAGGGCACACTCAAACATGCTCACACTCAGTCTGGGACAGTGTAGACACGCCAGTTACCCAAGGTGCACATCTTTGGGATCTGGGAGGAAACTGGAGTGCCTGGAGAAAACCCATGGAGACATGGGGAGAATGAGTAAACTCCACAGAGACAGTGGTCTCTGCTGGAAATAAATTCTTTTTTTTTTTTTTCTCATCAATGTTATAACAACACTCATTGTTATAACACCACCATGTTATTGGAGGGCTTGCTATGATTTTTCATTGCTTACGTGTCTGTCTGGTCCTACTCTGCTCAGGTGTGGATAATAAGTGCCTGTTTTCCATGACTCAACCCTGGAGACAATGGGGACCCCTACAGTAGGGCTTCAGCAGCTCCCTCCCTACCAGTGACATCTAGGGAGAGTGATGTCACAATTTAGTTTGCCCATCTTCCCTATGCACCAATGAGGTCAGTCTATTGACTGGTAGGCCTGGCTTCCTGCTCTTCTCAACCCTTTTCTCCTTCTCTCAAGTCTAGAGGCTAGTCCTAACTCATAGCCTGTTGATAAGATCTCTAGATTTCTCTTGTTGATCTTGCCAGCCCCTTACCTTGCTTTGGATCTCACTTTTGATTTGTGTTTTGTTTTGTTTCTTACTGTCCCACATGGAGTTTCTTTTTCTGGAGCTCTCATCCAACCATATTGAGAACTGCCCATACCTTGAACTTGCTTGCCCCTTAGGCACCTGTCCTTCTCCCTTGAATTGGACCCTTAGATATTGACTCTGGCCCAAACTGAAGAATGAGAACTCCCTGGTCCAATGAACTTGGTGATTTTGCATTTCAGAAGGGAGGCAGCTCTTCTGCCTTTTGAGATGCACTTATGCTAGTTTTATTTGGCTGAGAGTTTTAGGGATTTAGGAGTTGGACTTGATCTCAATGATAGTGCATGTCTGATAAAAATAAATTATCACCTTTAGAAACAAGGTAGATTTGTGTGAAGCTAAAGCATTTTAAGATTCAGGGTGTTCATTTGCAGGACCCCTTCCAATGTCCTGGCAGGGTCTCTAGCACATGTCCACATAGACATATGCTTCTGTAATTTTTCAAAAGATATCTTATCTGCAATCAGTTAAGACCACTGTGTCTTTTAACTGCAACTTCCCCTCTGTCCTATTTCCACTCATGTCTGGTGGCACAGGAATAAGCTGGGACTTTTTTTGGGGATATGACTAAAAATAATGTCAATGAGATACATTCAGTTTGGGTTTATTGGAATGGATTTATATGCTTAGGAATGACTTCTATACATAAGCTATGGCCAGCGGTCAGGGCCTGGAGGTGCATGGCTCATACTTTCCTTTAAGAGAATATGTTGGCATGCTTCCTCCAGATGCCACACAAAATCGTTCTCTTAGCATCCCCACAAAATCGTACTCTTCCATCTTAGCATCCCCACAAAATCGTACTCTTCCCGAGGTGCTCTCAGCCAGTGAAGAAACACGGCCAGAGTTTTCGAGCTGGACAATTCCCGTTCAATGCAGAACTTCTCTGATGGGCAGCCTTTGCCTTCCAGCTGAGACTTTCTCAGAGCTGTACTGAAGTCTGAAGGTCTTCTGACCCAATCCTCCTTTCTTCTCTCTTTCCTTTTATGGGTGTCAGATCTTCATCATGATTTGAAAGGCTCTCAATAGCTTCTGTTTCCTCTCTTTATTTTCCATGGCTATTTCCTTCAATAAATCTCTTGCACATTTAATTCTATCTTGGTATCTGCTTCTTAGAGGACATGAGCTGACACAGTTAAAGATTTCACAGGCTACTTTGTGTCAGATCAGTATTTAAACTGACGTTTGGCTGATTCGAATGCTAATGATTGTCACATTACACTTTCATATGCCTAGTGGCCCATCAACCAACCTTTGATTCTTTAACTCAACTTTAAGTCATGGTCATCTATTCTCAGTCACTGGCCAGCATTTGATGATATTTCCCACTCCTTCCCTGACTCCAGAGCATTTTTTCTAAATTTCTCATTCACTGCTGCCTTCCCTATGAACTACACTCTACCCAAACTGACTTTTTGTCATTATTGGGACAGACCTTTGCTATGCTCTTCCTGTGTCTGAAGTGTCATTGCCCAACTAGGCCTATGTAGATTTCTTATTAATTTTTTCCTGAGGGGACATGACAATCTGACATTGATAATGGTAACATAAAATCATAATACACCACTACAATAATGACATTCATGAAAAACTGGTAAAAATGTCATTAATTCAAAGAGCTTTTATGATTAATCATTATTTCAGAAAAGCTGAAATGTCCTAAAATCTTATAGGTCATTTATGAAAGAAGCTTGATGTTTTCTGAAATTTGGCAACAACCCTAAACATTTATAAAATATTACCAGTTAAATGTTATAAAACCAATACAAACTCTTCCAGAAATATTAAAGCAATTTTTTGAGCAATCATACTAGAAAAAAGATTTAATTATCTATATGCTATGGACAGAATTGTGTTCCCCCAACTTTCATATGTTGAAGCTCTAACCCCCAATGTGACTATATTATTTGGAGATGAGGCCTACAGGAGGTAATTCAGGTTAAACAATGTCAGAAGAGTGAGGCCTAAGTGAGGCCTATATGATAGGCTCCTTATAAGAAAAGTCACAAGAGCCAGGCACGGTGGCTCACACCTGTAATTCCAACACTTTGGGAGGCTGAGGCGGGCAGATCACTTGAGGTCAGGAGTTCGAGACCAGCCTGGTCAACATGGTGAAACTCCATCTTTATTAAAAATATAAAAATTGGCCAGGCATGGTGGTGCATGCCTGTAATGCCAGCTACTTGGGAGACTGAGGCAGGAGAATCTCTTGAACCCAGGAGGTGGCGTTGCAGTGAGCAGAGATTGCACCACTGCATTCTAGCCTGGGTGACAGAGCAAGACTCTGTCTCAAAACAAACAAACAAACAAACAAAAAAACAAAAACACAAAAAGTCTAGATATAAGAGAGCACACATGCTGTCTCCTCTGTGTGGAGATACAGAGAGAAGGAAGTTGTCTGCAAGCCAGTAAGAGAGCCCTCACCAAAAACCAAATCCTGCTGGAACCTTGATCTTGGGCTTCCAGCCTCTAGAACTGTGAGAAGATAAAGTTCTGCTATTTGAGCCACTGAATCTATGATATTCTGTTATGGCAGGCTGAGCAGACTAAAACACTGTCTCTCTATTCTTTCCACAGAATGGTGATTCTCAACTGAATGAGTCTCCCAGGGGACATTTGACAATGGCTGGAGACATTTTTGATGGTTACAACTAGTGGAGGACGCTATTAGCATATAGTAGATACAGGCCAGAGATGCTGCAGTTCCTGCAATACATGGAACATCTCCTTCCCTTCTCCCCTTCTCCTGCTCTCAACAATTACTTGTCTCAAAATGTCAATAGTGCCAAGGCTGCAAAAGCTGAGAAGATCCTCCATAGAAAAATGTTATAAAATCTTATGGAGAGACAATCAAAGAGTAGCCAATTATATGGGAATAGCATTATAAAGACATGTTAAAAAGCAAGTTATATATTTTCTTAAATTTTCTGGGTGATATTTTCATCTTTTAAAAATCTGTGATTTGCCATTTTTTCCTATTCCCCAGTAGAAACTGATTTTATGTGCAATTTTGTATTATTTTTAAAAAGACATCCCTATATCCTATATCCATAACAATTTGGAATTATGTTTAATAACTTACATACAACATGAGTAAATTTTGACTTCACTATGATTTTGGATCTCAGCATTTTAGTTTTCTTTTTTTGGGATGTAGTCTGACAATCTAAAAATGTTTAGTAAAGTTTAATGAAACAGAACATTTTTATAAGTGGAATAAAATGCTGTTATTATTGTATATGCAGGCAGGAGATTTGGCCTTTCTCACTAAATCCTCTCTGCCCTTTGCAGAAGATTTTCCTAAGCTGTTAAATAATAGAGCATTCACATCATGTATCCTGGGGTTTTTCTTTAGTGGTATATGTTCACACGAGTGTTATCCATAACTTACTGACATCTTTCATCTCACCCCCATAAAATTAATTATCGAGTCATGCCAGTAAAATTTCTTAGATGTTTCTAGTCCACTTACTATCTTACTTGGGGCCTTCATTTTTCCCCCTGTGGACAGCTAAACAGCCTCCTATTTACACTTCCTGCTCCTACTTCATAGTCTACATTGCTACCAAGATGATCTATTTCAACTGTCCATTTGACCATGTCAGTGCATGTTAAAACCATTCAATGATTTCCAGTTTCCAGTTTTGACTGCTAACGCTTGTTTTTTAGAAGAAAGCTATAAGGCCCTGTGTATAGCACTGATCCAATTGAATCAGAGGAAGAAACTAGAGTCTCTCCCTCTTGGACCATCCCTTACACTTTGCCCTTTTCTGTGACCCCAGGGCACCTTCCCTACATCCCTGCAGGACTAGAATGACCATAATAATTTATCCTACAAAGGAGGACACATTTGCAAATGAATGACAAATTTATTACTAATCATCCTGAGACAATAGGTGAAAAGTTAGGCTTTCCCAGGCATACTGAGATGGGCACTCCTAATGTTTCCTGAAGTATAATTTGCAGAATCCATCTGCAAATCAACCCAATTAACTTGGCTTGAAGGTTTCTTGGCCACATTCTACAACCAGAGAATCATAATATTGGGCATGAGGATGAGAGTGGGGTAGCTCTGGGAAGCACAGTTACCACCAGTTTACAGGATCCAGGAACTGATTTGCTAACCCTTGCTGACTTTGCTCCTGACCATGCCTTGAGACACTTAGCTAAGCGCCTAACAACTAGAGCGTTCTCTGAACACCATGTTAATTTTTGAGATTGTATCTTCATGTAGACTGCCTCCTCTTTTTGAACAGCTTTCACTTCCTACACCAGGGATCATCAATCCCTTTGGGAAGTGACTTCTGCAACCCTCAGGTGGAGCTGGGTGTATTCTTCTATGGTCCAACAGAACTCATTGTATGTTATTGCTGAACTTATATTTGTGGGTTATTGCTGTTATTTTAAGTGTTCATTTCATTCACTAAATTGTGCGATTCTAGAGGATAAGGGCCATAACTTACTGATTTTGGATTGAAACACAATGTTTGACACATAATAATTGCTCAATAAGTAGTTGATGAATAAATGAGTCGGTAGATAAATGAATGAAGATAATGTTCATTTTGTCTCCTAATCCTTTGACTACCTAGTAACATTCTAGTTCAACCTCCAACTATCTGACAATTTGTTTTTACTGAATGATTATATCAACATGCTGTAGAGAAAGTTCACCAAATCCTTGTATGGATATTAAAGCCCTAAATTTAATATATATGTTTGAAGATCTTATCATATGGCATTTTCGAACTGGCAAAGAGCTTAGAAATCCCTTAGATCAACTCTCCTGTTTAATGGATGAGAAACTAATGCTCAGAATAATCCATCAGAAACAGAACAATGCATTTAGTCCTAAACACAAACCACAGGTCTGTGTTCTTGACACATTTCTAAGTCTCTGCCCCGAGA
This sequence comes from Mandrillus leucophaeus, assembly GCF_000951045.1. NCBI lineage: Eukaryota > Metazoa > Chordata > Mammalia > Primates > Cercopithecidae > Mandrillus > Mandrillus leucophaeus. The sequence goes on along the minus strand of NW_012104109.1, from coordinate 1,735,501 downwards.
GGTAATGCCTGGCCTAAATGTTAGAGCCAGGCACTGAGTAAAATAACATCATTATATGTCTTAATGCTTTCGGTTGGTTTCCCTGGGAAGCTGACTCTGAGTGGAGTTTAGCTTGCAGGATGTTCGTAAGCAGCACCTTTGAGATGGACACTTGTGAAATAGAAGGAGAACAAGCAGGACTGGGCAGAAGGAGAGGTTGCAATGCAGTGCGCTCCCAATGGTTGCCTCAGCTAATTCCAAAAGGAACGACAGGCCCTTCAGAATTGCCCTGAGTTGAGTCAGGAAGCCTAGGACTTTATACTACAGTATAGAAGGTGGGTGACCTCAAGCAAAGGCTGACTCTGGGTGAAAGAGCTCTCTCTATTTGAGATAATCCCTACAGGACTGAAAGCTGAAGGCTGTCTGCTGGTAGCATTCCAAGCATCTGGGCCAACAACAATGTTACCAGAATATGCTTTCATAAAGATCTATTTTCACATGGATACAAATGAGGTCTCTGGTTTAAATCAAGTGACCTCAGCAGCTGGAGTGGTTTTGCAGTTGTCATCTGCATCTCAGTTCACAATGAAACCCTATAGAGTGATAGAGTAGATCAAATTTATATTAGAGACTGCTGAAATGTTTGCTGTGATCTTTTGGAGATTTCCTAGATCTGGAACTTTTCCTTTTTTTTTTTTTTTTTGTAGAGTCTTTGTTACTATGTTGGGATATGTGAAGAATTTTAGCAAATTTCTTTTTAGCATTTATTGAGGTAACTATTTTTGATAAGCATTTTTAAAGTTATCATTTGATAACAGATTTCTTAATATAAATAAGCTTTTGCTGTGTTACAAAAATAAATAGAGCAACCATGGTGAATAATTTTTAAAATATAATGCTGTCATATATTTTATAAGATTTTACTTATAATTTTCAAACCTGTATGTATATATAAAATTGGCCTGAATTCCCATTTTGCCTATTTTTATGTCTTGGTATCAAGATTATGCAAAAGATTATAAAATAAACTAGAAAGCTCATCACTTATTTTTATATTGCAGAAAGATTTATACACACAATACCTTGTTGTTCTAATTTGGCACATTTTTTTGCTAAGTAATTAACTAATTAACATTTAAATTTCTTCCATGGTTTCTACTTTTTCTTGGTCAATATTGTTAATTATATTTCCTAGGAAAAATTTACATTGCATTAATAGCTTGAAAGCTTTAGCATAGCTTAATATATGATATTATTTTTAATTACCTCTGTACTGTGATATTCCCCTTCTAATTCTAAATTTGTGTATTAGGATTTTTATTTTAAGTGGTTATTTTATGAAGAATTACTATTTTGATTGATTTCTTTCATTTTTCAAAGATCTGCTTCTTATTCTACTTTTTAATTTTTACCTTAAATTGTTTACTTATGCATTTAAGAAATAATTAGTTTCTTTCTTCTACTTTTCCTAAAATTGCCTTATTGTGCTTTCTTTCCTAATTTATGGCATTAAGAAGTTAGTTAATATTTTTGTCCTTCTTCCTTCTCTCTCTGTCTCATTCCCCTTCCCTCTCCTCCCCCTCCTCCCCTTCCTTCCTTCCTTCCTTCCTTCCTTCCTCTTCCTTCCTCCCGTTCCCCCCCTCCTCCCCTTCCTTCCTTCCTTCCTTCCTTCCTTCCTTCCTTCCTTCCTTCCTTCCTTCCTTCCCCCTTTCCTCCTCCCTTCCTCCCTCCCTCCCTTACTTCCTTCCTCCATTCCTTCCTTCCCTCCTTCCCTCGTTCTCCCCTTCACCCCTTCTCCCTTTGCCCTTCCCCCTTCCTTTCTTCCCCCTTTCCCCCCTCCCTTCCTCCCTCCCTCCCTCCTTCTTAATCTAGAAGAATAGTCAGTCTATTGAGTAGTTTTGGCCACTTCCCGGATGTTTGGTATACAATCTTATCATTAGTGTTATTTTAACAGTTTTCTATAATTGTTATTTTTATTTTTTTAATGTAAGCTATTTATAAGATTAATAATTTTTTTCAAACATTTAAAATTTTTGTTTAGCATTTTAATATTAACATGTAGGTTTCTGAGGGTTTTTTGGTATTGGCTTTAAAGAATACGAACCATTTAGACCGGGCGTGGTGGCTCACACCTGTAATCCCAGCACTTTGTGAGGCGGAGGTGGGCGGATCACGAGGTCAGGAGATCGAGACCACCCTGGCTAACACGGTGAAACCCGTCTCTACTAAAAATACAAAAGAAATTAGTTGGGCATGGTGGCGGGCCCCTGTAGTCCCAGCTACTTGGGAGGCTGAGGCAGGAGAATGGCGTGAACCTGGGAGGCGGAGCTTGCAGTGAGCTGAGATTGCACCACTGCACTCCAGCCTGGGCGACAGAGCGAGACTCCGTCTCAAAAAAAAACAAAAAACAAAAAACAAAAAACAAGAATATGAACCGTTGAGTTTTTAAAAATTATTTTGCTTGTTTTGTGGCCTCATATAAGAACTATTCTTGCAAAAGTTCCATGAACATTTCTCTTTTCCTTATATAGTTCAGTATAAATGTTAAATAAATCTTAAGTATTTAGATTTTTTGATATCATTTTAAATCTATTTACTCAACAAAGCCTATACATTTTGTATTAAAATATCTCCCTACATTGTATTTCTATTTATTTCTTATTTTATTTTCGCCTAAATTATTTTATACTACATTATATAGTATAATTGCTTAGGACTCCAGAATCATAATTACAGATTGTATCTATCTATATGTTTAGCATATATAGAGAGATATATAAAATTATGCACATTTTAATTTTTGTTACCTTTTACTTTTCTGTTAGTAATATGCCTTATCTGTCTCTTTCTCCTGGGTTTACCTGATGTATCTTTGCCCAAATATTTACTTTTAGTTTTGCTTTGTCCTTTTGTGTTAGGAAGGCCTTTTATTGCTAGATTTTATTTTGTAGCCAAGTGTAAGAGTTATATTTTAGTAGGGTGTTCATTATCATAACTGGAATTTTGAGTTTATTCTGTCATTTTCTTTGGAGATATCTGTCTTTTATTGGTTGTATATTTTGCTCCTTTTTTATTTTCTTTGTTTGCTCCTGTTGTCATATGAAATGTTGTTTTGACTTTTTTGTCCCAATGATTTGGAAGAAAAAGTCCCTGAAAATAGTATTTTATGATATTTATTTATTTATTTATATTTATTTTTGAGACAGAGTCTCATTCTGTTGCCCAGGCTGGAGTACAGTGGCATAATCTCAGCTTACTGCAGCCTTGACCTTCTGGGCTCAAGTGACCCTCTGTCCTCAGCCTCCTGAGTAGCTGGGACTACAGGTGCACACCACCACATCTGGCTAATTTTTTGTTTTGTTTTGTTTTGTTTTTCAGAGACAGGGTTTCACCATGTTGCCCAGGCTGGTCTCCAACTCCTGACCTCAAATGATCCACCCACCTAAGCCTCCTCAAACACTGGGATTACAGGTGTGAGCCACCAAGCCCAGACACTATTTATTGGTGGTATTTTTATTTTTTATAATTTCAGTTTTTATTTTTGATTTGAGGAATACGTGCAGGTTTGTTACATGGGTATATTGTGTGATGCTGAGGTTTGGCATATGAATGGTTCTGTCACCCAAGTAGTGCGAATAGTACCCAATAGGTAGTTTTTCAGTGCATTTCACCCCCTCCCTTCCCCCGTCTAGTAGTCCCCAGTGTCCATTGTTGCCACCTTTATGTCCATGAGGACCCAACCGTTAGTTCCCACTTACTGAAAATAGTAGAGTTAAGCTTAAAATAAAGGTACATATTTGAACATACATTTTGCTAATAATGTCATGAATAAATCAGAAACTGTTGCTACCTTCTTGATCTACCAAGTACCTGCTTTTATTCATCCCTTCTTTTGTTTCAGAGTTTTTTTCTTATGATATGGGATTTTAAAATAAATACATATTTTAAAGTTATTAATAATAAGTATTCTTTCAAAACCCTTTTGGGTTCAGTGCCTTCTGTGCATCTTTTTATGCCACAGGTTAACCATTTCTGGGTTCTCTTTTGACTGATCTTTTGAACAGTTTCACATTTTCAGGAAGAACTCTGGCACATATACTTTCTGAGCCTTTGCATTACTAAGAATATGTTTTTCTCATTTTATTATTTGAATGACACTTTGGCTGAGCATCGAGTCTAGCGGTAACTCTTTCCTTTTTAAAAACTTACTTAAGAATTCTTAAAAACAACAACAACAACAACAACAAACCCTTCTTACTTTAAACTCTTTAGAGATGCCCATGGCCTGCCTCAGAAGTTTTCTTCTGAGAGAGAGAACTCCTGAGTGTCCTGTCCCAGCCTCAGAGATGCATGATTTATTCCTTTTTTTTTTTTGGAAAATTGTAACTTCAACAGAGTATGATGAAAAAAAGGTAAACTCTTTTGATCTAAGACCTCAGTACTTTCTTGAGAAATTTCCTAGGCTTCCTTTTTATAGCTTAAGGAAAAATTAGTGATGTTCTAATCTTATGAAAACAATATTATTTTTGTCCATTAGGAAAGTCTTATTCATTTATGTTGTTCTTTTATTTATTGTCTTATTTGTTCTTTTCTCCCTGCCCTCGCCCCACTAGGAAATCAATTACCCATTTCTTATATTTTATTTTCTGTATTCTATTTTCATCCTCCCTAATCACATAATTGTTCTCTTCTTTTTTTGTGCATTCTTGAAGTGCTCCTTAAGTTTGTCATCTTACAGACAATTTTCTATAATATTGTCCCAGAGATCTTTCTAGTCTTCATATTGTGAGATTTCTTAGCCCTGCATAAAGGTACATTAAATCAATGATTTGTTTGTAATTTTATGTCATTACAATCTTTCCTTTTTAAAAATCTACCTTCTTTTTTATATTTGCCTGATCCAGACTGTTCCCCTTCTATCTAAATGTTAACCTTATATTATTTTTACAGAGTCTATGTTTTCTTGAATTTCATTGGGAAAAAAATCAAGTTCCTGTAAAAAAGAATCTACTAGTTTACCATTTCCTATAGTAGATCTTTTTCAAAGGTTTGTTTTTCTTATGCATCTTTAGTACTTAGGTTCTCTCCTTTTTTGAGAGTGCAGACTATTTTCACGAATACTATGCTTATTTTTGTTTGGTTTTGTTTTTCTTGTCCTTGGATGAACAGAGTATGTTCTTGTATGACATGTGCCTGCTAACAGTTGTTGGTGATTTCTCTTGGGTTCTCTTCATTGTCCGTTTGACAGATTTTGGTGGATCCTCAGATTTTAAACTGGAGACAAGTGTTGTTGGTGTTCTGAGTCTCTGAAATTCCTGGTTTTTTATGTAGGGAGGTCTTTTATGTAGGAGTCCTTTATGTAGGGTTGTTCGTCCGGCTTTGGAGAGCTCTATTTCCTGGTCTAACTGCATTATATTGCTGTGAGTTGGGGAGTAAATTCCTGGGTAATTGAAGCAGTCTTTAGTTTTTTTCCTTTGCCCCAAACAGTGAATAATGATCAATAACCTTCCCACTGCTTCCAGATCTCTCAGCCTTCGACCTCTACAGTTTCATTAATGCCCCTGGAGATTAAGCATCACATTTTGATAAATTTCCCATCCTAGCCACAGTCTGTTTACATTTCCTACAGTCATTGTCTTGCGATGTGCTATAGTTTGGACGTCTGTTCCCCAAAACCTCATGTTGAAGTTTGATCCCCAATGTTGAAGGTGGGGCTTAATGGGAGGTGTTTGGGTCATGGAGGTAGATTCTTCATGAAGGGTTTACTGCACCTTTGCACTAATGAGTGAGTTCCTGCTATATTAGTTCCTGGTTGTTAAAAAGAGTTGGCACTTATCCCCTCTCTCTCTTGCCTCCTCTCTCACCATGTAATCTCTGGACATACCAGCTCCCCTTTGCCTTCAGCTATGAGTGGAAGAAGTCTGAGGGTCTCATCAGAAGCAGATGCTGACATCATGCTTTTTGTACAGCCTGCAGAACTGTGAGTCAAATAAACTTATTTATTTCTTTTATAAATTACCCAGCCTCGAGTATCTCCTTATAGCAACACAAAAATGGACTAAGACCCAGTGGGTAAAAAGAGTGGTACTATATTCACATGGACATTGATCACAGGAATATGGGCAGATGTTGGCCATGTGACTCTGGCTACATTAGAAAGCAAGCTGCAAACAGAAAGACAGAGTTTTTTCTTTATTGGTCAGGAATGTCTCCAACAAGGCAGGGACAGAGGTCAAGTACTAGTAAGGTTGTTACTGGCCTTAGCACTGTAGCAGGAACTTGCTAGCATTGTTCCTTTAGTTTCTGACTCCTGAGAAGTTCTAGAAGATTCCAGAGAAAAAGCCAGGATTTTTAAGGGACTAGAGCCAGTGCCAATTAATCAAGCAGCTCAGAAATATGTCAATATTTTACCAACCAGTATGGTCCTACTGGTACAGACATCTCCTACATAGCCTCCACTTCCGACCCATTTTTCTGAGAAAATACACCTCGTTTAGATAGAATTACTCTTGGAGTCATTGATTATTTCTAGTGGGAATAAAACTTTGCATTTCTTTCTGAGTTTTTAAGAGTGCTTGATTGTGAAATACCATGACAGAGATAAGTCATGGAGTATCATAAGTATTTACTCTATTTCACAGGGAGGAAATAGAAACTCAACAACTTTGTCTAAATTAACATGGCCTGTGACTAGAATACTTATTTATTCTTTTGCCTCCTGTCATATTGTAATTGTATATCATAGTCTTTCCTGTGTGCAGCCCATCCTATAAGAAATAAAATTGTTGCCAAAGAAACTTTGCTTAGAACACAAAGGCACAGAATGATATAATGAACTTTGGCAACTCAGGGAGTAGGATGGGAGGGGGTTGAAGGATAAAAGACTACACACTTGATACACTGTACACTGCCCGGGTGATGGGTGCACCAAAATCTCAGAAAACACCACTGAAGAACTTTTCCAGCAACCAAACGCCTGTTCCCCCAATACTATTGAAATAAAAATAAAGAAAGAAAAAACCTTGCTTAGAAACTATAGATTAGAACTCCAACTCTGTTAGTTTCTTAGCCGTCTCATCTTGAATGACTCCTTTAACCTCTCTGAATTTTATTAACCTGTAAAATATGCTGTCCATAGGATCAAATGAAATGAAGGGTGTGAGAAAGCTTTATACATCATACAATTTTAATGTTAGATGCTTTTGTATGTGTGTATGTTTTACATTTTCCCTGTGCTTTAAACATACCTGGTGTTATGTGTTTGATCACTATTTAAAGAACAGTGCATTGCGCATGAGATATACTATAAATATTTGTTGATCAAGTGAGTATATTCAGGATTTTTCACCCCATTTTTCAGATAAGTCCTATATAATTCAGAAAGAAATATTTAAATTGTGGTTTAAAAAACTATATTTATTTTGAGCAGTGTAAATGCCCTAAATTTATTTTGGATTATTTCTTATTTCTTATAACCTTCCTTATTTAAATGACTATATACTTATTTTATCTCATTAGTGTTAAATGGCAAGTTTCTTTCATTGCAAAATTTCTTCTCTTGTTTCTTCCATTTACTCCATTAAAAAAAATAGACATTTTGAATATAATGGGTAGGGAAGGACATAGCTTTTATAGAATGCCCATTCTTTTTATCTTGAGCATGTAGATTCCTTTTGGTAGGGGTATGAGAAAATTTACTGATATAGTAAATTCAGTAAAAGCAAGCTACTAATTTTTTTTGTTTATTCTTTAATAGAACACATTCCAGAGGTTCTGACGCCGGCAGCTAAGGGAGTGTGCTCACGGTGGAAAGGCTGTGGGAATTCGGAGTCTGCCTCTCATTCCCTTCCTCCGTGCTGAGCTTTCACTGGTTACTGTTGTAAGCGTGGCCTTGACTTTTTGGTGTTTTTTCCCTCTTCACCCGTCAGGCCCCAAGGTGGGAAGTGGACATTTGTTCAATTCTGCATAATTTAGTTGAGGGGACTCTGAGCATTTCACCAGTCGTTACTAGATAAAAAGTGTTGGCCGGGCACGGTCGCTCATGCCTGTAATCCCAGCACTTTGGGAGGCAGAGGCAGGGGATCCTTTGAGCCCAGGAGTTCGTGACCAGCCTGGACAACATGTGAAACCCCATTTTTACACAAAAAATAAAAGAAAAAAAAATTAGCCGGGAGTAGTGGTCCGTGCCTGTAGCCCCAACTACTCAGGAGGCTGAGATGAGAGGATCACCTGAGCTCGGGAAGTTGTGACTTCAGTGAGCTGAGATCGGGCCACTTGCACTCCAGCCTGGGTGACAGAGGGAAACCCTGTCTCAAAAACAAAAACAAAAGAAAACCCCACAAAGTGTTATACTAGGAGTGAAGGTACACCGACTCACTAGCTCTGGTGGAGCTCAGCTGGGGCACTTCCTTCACTTCCTTGTGGGCCCTACCTAGGGGTACCTGCTTCATCCTAGGGCTGTGGTTTCCGCAGCTCCTGGTCTCCTGACCCAATGGCCTTACCCAGTGTACATCAGAACTGTGCCGTCCTCTCTATTAGGAAAACAATGTCATTTATTCAAACTAGGACACTTATGAAAATAAAGAAGAGTGAGCTGATAATTTCATCAGGATAACAAGAACCACCTGGGATTGTCCTAGGCAAACTGCAGTAAATTGTTTCCAAAATGATAAGAAATCACATACAGCGGTGAGCAGGAGGAAGGTTGAAGAGGGTATCATTTCCTTATAGAATAGGTAGATTTTAAAAAATAGTAGCCTCCATACAAGAGTCAACTAACCATGCTTAGATTCATCCAGCTTAAGAACAATTTTGACTTTCACATTTAGAAATAATTATTTTATCTTGCTATAAGAACGGAATCTAAAACTTGAGATTTGACTTGGCAGCTATTCTTTTCAGAGGACACTCACACACTCAGACAAATTAAAAAAATTTACATTAGCTTTTAGGTATTCTATCTGTAAAATATTAGTTCATAGACTTAGAAAATGTGGCTTCATATTCAGAGATCAAATTTATAAAGTGCTACTTTGCAACCCCCTTTTTATCCCTGATAACCGCCCTTGAAATACATGTCTCTGTCCTGGTTTATTCTTTCATTCCCAGACACTTTCACTGTTTAAATTGCTCATAGTACTTTTCAAGGAAACCTTACCTGAAACCCAAGCAAAGCATTGCACCATTCCCCTCCATTTTTTATCAAATACTTCCACTCCCTTCCTTCTTTCTTCCCCTCTACCCCACACAGACCTTTATCTGGCAATAGAAAGAAAAACACATTTTATGAAAGCTTTGGAAAAGGATTCAATTCCCTACATCAGAACTCCACCTCTCCTGGGACCTCATTATTTCTTTGAGGTTCTTGCCCAGCAAATCAGGTCTGTACCTCTGGCTCTCTCTTCTGCTTTTCCAGCCCTTTGCTCCCCTATGGGATTCATCTAGATAGGTGGAATGCACTGTTTTCCAGCTCTGGGCAATACCCCAATAACGTAACTATATTTCTAATTTTTAAAACAACATGTTAAAAATACCAGGTTTTTTTTTTTTTTTTGAATAAAAAACTGAAGACCTGTGAAGACAAGGAAGCCTGGAGCTTAAAGAATTTCTTAAGACTAGAAGATCAGGGAAGCACATGGATTTGGGAAAGTTTGATTTTCTGTTAAGTTCAAAACAAACAAGGCAGGGGGAAAAAAAGTGTCCTGACAAATGTTACCAGCAGCCTGAAACCAAAGAACACATTTGAAAATCCTGTCTGCTCAGGTGAAAACTTGACAGGTGGCACCCTGAAGGTAGCTTGGACTTGCTCAGTGTGCCTGACCCTGTGGCTCCGGATATTCACTGAGTCTTTTTCCAGCAGGCAGACTGGTCAGGCGGTGTCTGGACATAGCATGGGGTGCCCTGTCCACTGTTTTCAGGGCATTAATACCTGGAGGCAGTCGGGAGGTTCCTTCTCAGTGAAGGATGTTTTTTGCTTTTTTCCTTCTCGTCACTGATGGGTGCGGAACCACTTCTGCCTATCATTCTCTTTTAATCTGGCCCAGCAATGAAAAAGACCTACTGGGGCCCGCCTGGCAGGTGAAGCATCCAGATGCTAAGCTCCAGGATTAATTTTACTGGCAGAGGCATCTGGGAGCCAGCTCCTTTTCTCCTGGCTTGGCTGGCAGACTGGGTTAACCCCTTGTAGTCCAAAAGGTGCATCTATGCGTCAAATTAGCAGTCTAGCTCTCTAGGCAGGAGGAGCAACAGTGATGCTCTTTAAATGTATTTCAACATCAGAGCCTTGAAGTTTTATCAGAGCCTTTGTCCCATGAGGGACAAAGAACAACAGTCCCTGGAGATGATAAGGAAACTGAGTGATGTGCATCCCTTTCCGAGCAACACCTGCAGAGTGCATTTTGAACAGGAGAGGCCACTGTCAGTGTCCATCAAATGAAAGGAAAGGCAGATGCACCATGCACATGCACGCTCGACATTCACATCTCACCTTCTTTTCATTTGAATTTTGCTTTTGCTTGGTGAAACCGTCTTCCTTGTCTCCAAAAGTCAGGAAGAAAATTTACAGTCCGATTCTGCCTTCATGAAATCTTGCCTCTACTGTCGCGTTTTTTGTTGTTGTTGTTGGAAAGTTTACGACTGAGTGTCTGCAAGCAACAGTACTTTTGAAAGGGGCTCTAAATATTAAACTCATTTCAAGTGTGACTTGAGACTCAGGCAGACTGTAGGAGTGGTGACAATTTATTACTCTTCAGAAGCCCTAAAGCAGAGTAAATATAGATTTACCAGTGATAATATGAGAACAACAGATCAATTTGATTTTAAGTAAATCCTTCCCCCCAAAAGCCAGAATTTGATTAATCCATGGAACCTTGCTGGAATCACAGGGAACTAATTGAAACATACATTAGTTCCTCTTCTCACACAGTTAAATGTACCCAACTGAAGAAAAAAATATTCCAAACTTTTTTCATTGGTGCAGATTGTCATTTTTTCAGTAATTGCTTACTCCCAAATTTAAATGTCGGATGTTTAGTTTCAAAACAGTTGGAAAGCCTGAGATAATATATTCATTATGTATGCAGGAAAAACAGCCTCATCCAACAGTGTCATAATGGAATTCTGAGATTCTGTATCCAGCTTTGACCCCAGTCTGTGTGCATAGATGGCTGTTTGCAGCTGCTCTCAAGGACCCAGTAACCCTCATCCAATTTATTCTGTTTGTGTCCTAAGGATAGAAAAGCCCTACAAATTCCAGAGAGATGCGGTAATACTTTAGTGTCATGAAAATCTAACTAGCACTTTGAATTTGCAGGCTGCTTTTTGCTCGGAGTCTCTCAGAGAACTTTTGAAACATTTATGTAGTTCACAGATATTTGTGACTAGTGGAGATCCACTCAGTTTCACAGGCAGGAAAAAGAGAGAGTAGGGACATATCTAGCAGTACAAAGAAAGTCAATGCCAAGATGGTCTAGAGGTAAAATATCTACGGGGTCAACTGAGAAGCTTTGTATACAGGAACTCAAGGTTGTAAAGACTTTATAAAAGTGTGGCAATCACGACCTCTTACATTTTACAGTTTACAGAGTGTGTCTATATATGTTTTCTTTCTTTCTTTCTTTTCTTTCTTTTCTTTCTTTTCTTTCTTTTCTTTCTTTTCTTTCTTTCTTTCTTTCTTTCTTTTCTTTCTTTTCTTTCTTTCTTTCTTTCTTTCTTTCTTTCTTTCTTTCTTTCTTTCTTTCTTTCTTTCTTTCTTTCTTTCTTTCTTTCTTTCT
>NW_012104109.1:1718945-1723596 GCF_000951045.1 Mandrillus leucophaeus | reverse complement strand
GCTCACTGCAGTCTTTGCACCCTGGATTCCAGTGATTCTCCTGCCTCAGCCTCCTGGGTAGCTGGGATTACAGGCATGTGCCACCATGCCCGGCTAAGTTTTGTATTTTTAGTAGAGACAAGTTTTCACCATGTTGACTAGACTGGTCTTGAACTCCTGACCTCAGGTGATCCCCCGCCTCAGCCTCTCAAAGTGCTGGGATTACAGGTGTAAGCCACAGCACCCAGCCTATATATTTTTAAATTTGATGCTTGAACAACTCTAGGATGACTATTTGAATGCCGTTTTCAGGCGAGGAAAGTGAGAAAAGAAAGTGGCTTTTTCATGTCAACTACTAAGCTGTTATATCTAATATATTTGAGTCTGAGGCCAAGGTCTTTTGAATCACTGCTCAGTGTGTGCGTATGTATACACACACACAAACATATATATATGTATATATATATTTTTTTTTTACCTAGTTTGGACCCCTAGTATGGTTGTGTAGAAAGTTGAGAGACTGCTTTTGTCTCTTTTTGGAAAGTAGCTGCTGATTACATTAAATTTTTAAGCCGGGAAACTTAAAAATTTTTTTGAACATTGAGACTTTAGTTCCATTCAGATTCATGGACTCTGACAGTTAATGTACTATTCCCCCCACCCCCAGAATATGCCCATTATGTCACTTACTTTAAGAATGGTAGCAATGATATTAACTTCACTGAGTCAAAGCATTGAAGAGTGTTCATATAATGGCAGAGTCTTCATATTTAGGTCCAATTTTTATTCTGGAGAAGTTGATAAGCATTCTTTTATAGGGTTCTTCTTGAAAATTAAGTGGGTATTTTCTGCAAGTGCCATGAAGTTCTGATTCCATTCACCTAAAAAAAAGAATGATTTATGCACAATTGCATATAAATGATATGTGCACTATATTCCTGTGAGTCCTGAAAGCTCTATTGCTTTTTAATATTGCTTAATAAAATTGAATATGAGTTTTTAAAAAAGGTTTTACTTTGCTTTGCAAAATAAATAATAGATCCAGGTGGCTTTTGTTCTGCTATACATTTCATCATGACTTCAGGAAATTTCCCCAAATCATGTTGCTGCCCACTTTTGTAGGTGAGATATGAAGTTAAAAATTTACATTTCTTTTAATCCCTTCATCCTGGAATTTCTCAAGTGAGAAAAGTAATGGTTGGAAAGGGCTGTAGAAATGTGCTTTGACTATTGCTAGGAAGGGAGTGTCGGTGAAAATGTTGACTAATGAATTTTTCCCAGTGAATTATGAGGCCTATAATCATGCCTTATCAGTTGGCTGCACCATCAAGTCTAGTTAACTAACAATTTTCACCACTATTAATCCCTGGCTGGGGTTCAGTGCTTTGGATTAAAGCTCTGACCCATATAGAAGAAATAAAATACAGAGAGGTAGTCTACTTTGAGAAAGATTCTGACTCAAGATGTTGACAGGGCTGGGCCTTCATAGGCCAACAATTCTGAGGAATGTATAGACCCTGAATTAATTTCTAATGACCTGTATGCTTTGAAATCTCTACTTTGCAAAAAAATTGTTAGAGAGAGTAGCTAGGTTAAATTATGCAGATCTTAAAACATAACTCTCCCCTCACCTCCTGACAAATCTCAGAAAGTATTGATGATACACATCAGGAAAATGGCGAGTTATGTTACTGAGAGAACAGCTCTGCCTTATTATAGGCTGGTGCAAAAGTAATTGTGGTTTTTGCCATAAAAAGTAATGTCTAGATCAGGGCCACACTGAAGAGATGGGTAGTCATGCCTTGCTTATATGAAGACAGGCTCCTATATGTATTTCCTATCGATCTTTCAAGGCCCATTTAAAGGTACCTCCTCCATGAAGTTTCTCTGACTTTCCACAATTGTAATTTCTTATCTCTCAGTTCTCATGTATCATTTTATGTACATCTTTGTGATGCCATTGATTATGCTCTCATTTTATTAGGAGTATAAATTAAGTTTCCGTTTTTAAACTTTTAGACTTTCTTTTTTTACTTTTAGATTTTTTTCACTTTTAGAACTTGAAAGCAATTTCTGAGTCTTATTTATTTTAGAACACTAACTGTATTGAATCCTGTAGTTTACATATATTCTCAATATATATTTGTTACATGAATTAATAAGTGTCCATGATAACTGAATTGTTATGATTATCTGCCCTTCAAAATGAATTCCATGAGTTCTAACCACATCACAGAATTTGAAAACTATCATATATCAACTGAAACATAACTACAGACATACTACTTCTCTTTGTAACAGATACTTTCTAGTAAAAGTTAACATGTTTTAAAGACAAATTTAATTTTCTTATTTGTTTTGATTTTAAAACTAGATATAGAATCTTGTGGGGGAAATTGCTTCAAATTGAACATTTATGGCTGGATAATGTATTATTTCTTTCGTCGCTATATTTTTATATTTTATATTTTTTACACATTTAGTTATTAGTGTTTTGGTGAAGTTGTTTTGCAGAAGAGAAATCTTTGAAAATCATATAGTTTACAGGAAAAATAATTTTCAAATTAAACAATAAAATGAACCCTTTAAAATAAATGCTGTGTTGAAATTGTGAAAACTTAATAATTATATTAAATGAGGAAGATAAGTCTGATCTCACAAGTGGAAAACTCAGGAGTGGGTCATAAATTATAACTGCCTGTTTTCTTGTGTAATTTTATAACTTAGACTTACAGTCTTTATAATTCAACATAGTATACATTATTCTGTGGTAACAAACTGAAAATCTCAGAGGCTTGCACAAACGACAGTTATGTCTTACGCTTGTTACATGTTCACTGAGGGCCAGCCATGGCTCTGTGCCACATTCTCTTCACTGAGGACTCAGACAGGTAGAGTAGGCCCTATCTGGTCATTTTTTATTTCACATGTCAAAAGATAAGACCACCATTCAGTATTTTAAGTAAAAACCTTAAGGCTGAATTTCTTGCTTATTTAAATGAGGGAAAGCTATGTGAATCAAGAATACACTTAACAAAGCAGATAACTGATCCTTTATAGAGCTTTTGGAAAGACTGGAGTTTGGGGATTGGCAGATTTACAGTATTGGAGTGTGTTGACATCATCTGTAGAAGCATAGTTACTAGGGAGAAACTGTTATTGATTAATTGACATTCAGGGAATCTTTCTTGTATAAATCCATTCTTGAATCAATGACTTTTAGAAGTAAGAGGTTGTCACTGATTGTCTGATGTTCTTGAGCAGTTCTGATCTATTGAGCAGTTCTGGTTCTATTACTATGGCTATAGAACCATCACTGATTGCTTAGATAGGTTTAGAGAATTCTGGTGTTTACTTTTATTATACCTTCCATAAAGTTTTTTTCTAAGAGTGTGGAAGCTTTTAATATTTCATTTTTCCATGGCAGTCAGAGATGGTGGAACCATGTGAAGGCTTTTATAGCTTCTATTTGGAAGTGGCACATGTCACTACTCTTCATATCTTATTGCTCAAAGAAACTCGCAGAGACAAGCTTAATAGCAATGGACAGAGAAGGTACAATCACCATCCCCCCCCCACCAGGGGCAGCAAATATTTTGAACACTAATAAAATCTACTCCATAGGTAGAAGTGAAATGTAGTGTACTTACATCAACAACAACAAAAAAAGTCTCTTTAAAAATATAACCAAGCACTGTGACATTAAAAATACCCATTTCTGATTAGTTTTTAAGACCATCTTCTTGTAAGTATCTTCATTTATGGCACCAGAAGGCTGATTGATAGCCAGGAAACCCTGCTCATGAATGTCACAAGTTGTTTTTTAATCTATATTTTCTATAGAAAATTCTAAGGCGCAAGAACATATTGTGTAGATTGTCTTTATTTGCTATCTTTTCTGACTTACAAGAAGAAAAACATGACCCAGTCAAAAGAAGGCCATGTGTGGCTGTAAGAACAACCCATTAAAACATCACTTTGGGCTGGGCATGGTGGCTCACGTCTGTAATCCCAGCACTTTGGGAGGCTGAGGCGGGTGGATGACGAGGTCAGGCGATCAAGACCATCCTGGCCAACATGGGGAAACCCCGTCTCTTCTAAAATACAAAAAAAATTATCTGGGCGTGGTGGTGCATGCCTGTAGTCACAGCTACTCGGGAGATTCAGGCAGGGGGATTGCTTGAACCTGGGAGGCAGAGATTGCAGTGAGCCGAGGTCACACCACTGCAGTCCAGCCTGATGACAGAGCAAGATTCTATCTCAAAAACAATAACAAAAAACAAAAAACAAACAAAAAAACGCATCACTTTGATCATCTCACTTAAATTTTCCTTATTGGTTTTTCCTAAGCTAGAGTGGAAAGTCTAACTTCTCTGAAGTAGTCTTTCTAGTTTTACTTTTTAAACCTCATATTAAAAGTATCTCTGATGAGTTTAATAATAAATTATATTTTTTTCCAGTTTTGAAAAATCTTAGAGTTTTCACATGCAGTTCCTCATTTCATATCATACAAACCTTTGCTTTATAGCTGATATGAAAACCAATCAACCCAACATTTAGGCTCAAAGAAAAAGTTCAATGTTCCTATTGCATGCTGGGTAGTAGAAGCTGGGATTTGTCTCAGGTCCAGAGGGCTTTACGTTAAAATCTGTTGAGCCAGACAAGTGGAACT
>NW_012104109.1:1715655-1718895 GCF_000951045.1 Mandrillus leucophaeus | reverse complement strand
TGAATCAATGACTTTTAGAAGTAAGAGGTTGTCACTGATTGTCTGATGTTCTTGAGCAGTTCTGATCTATTGAGCAGTTCTGGTTCTATTACTATAGCTATAGAACCATCACTGATTGCTTAGATAGGTTTAGAGAATTCTGGTGTTTACTTTTATTATACCTTCCATAAAGTTTTTTTCTAAGAGTGTGGAAGCTTTTAATATTTCATTTTTCCATGGCAGTCAGAGATGGTGGAACCATGTGAAGGCTTTTATAGCTTCTATTTGGAAGTGGCACATGTCACTACTCTTCATATCTTATTGCTCAAAGAAACTCGCAGAGACAAGCTTAATAGCAATGGACAGAGAAGGTACAATCACCATCCCCCCCCCACCAGGGGCAGCAAATATTTTGAACACTAATAAAATCTACTCCATAGGTAGAAGTGAAATGTAGTGTACTTACATCAACAACAACAAAAAAAGTCTCTTTAAAAATATAACCAAGCACTGTGACATTAAAAATACCCATTTCTGATTAGTTTTTAAGACCATCTTCTTGTAAGTATCTTCATTTATGGCACCAGAAGGCTGATTGATAGCCAGGAAACCCTGCTCATGAATGTCACAAGTTGTTTTTTAATCTATATTTTCTATAGAAAATTCTAAGGCGCAAGAACATATTGTGTAGATTGTCTTTATTTGCTATCTTTTCTGACTTACAAGAAGAAAAACATGACCCAGTCAAAAGAAGGCCATGTGTGGCTGTAAGAACAACCCATTAAAACATCACTTTGGGCTGGGCATGGTGGCTCACGTCTGTAATCCCAGCACTTTGGGAGGCTGAGGCGGGTGGATGACGAGGTCAGGCGATCAAGACCATCCTGGCCAACATGGGGAAACCCCGTCTCTTCTAAAATACAAAAAAAATTATCTGGGCGTGGTGGTGCATGCCTGTAGTCACAGCTACTCGGGAGATTCAGGCAGGGGGATTGCTTGAACCTGGGAGGCAGAGATTGCAGTGAGCCGAGGTCACACCACTGCAGTCCAGCCTGATGACAGAGCAAGATTCTATCTCAAAAACAATAACAAAAAACAAAAAACAAACAAAAAAACGCATCACTTTGATCATCTCACTTAAATTTTCCTTATTGGTTTTTCCTAAGCTAGAGTGGAAAGTCTAACTTCTCTGAAGTAGTCTTTCTAGTTTTACTTTTTAAACCTCATATTAAAAGTATCTCTGATGAGTTTAATAATAAATTATATTTTTTTCCAGTTTTGAAAAATCTTAGAGTTTTCACATGCAGTTCCTCATTTCATATCATACAAACCTTTGCTTTATAGCTGATATGAAAACCAATCAACCCAACATTTAGGCTCAAAAAAAAGTTCAATGTTCCTATTGCATGCTGGGTAGTAGAAGCTGGGATTTGTCTCAGGTCCAGAGGGCTTTACGTTAAAATCTGTTGAGCCAGACAAGTGGAACTACTTGTTACTTTCCCTCAGTACCTTTTGCTTTAGTTGCTTCTTGCCTTTGATCATGTTAACTCATCCTTTATGGCATGATTCAACTGGTCTATAAATGAGTAGATAAGATAATGCTGTTTTATCTAGGTGGACTAGCTGACAAGATGGGTTAATATTGAACAGATTTTTCTCTACTAATTAGCTGACCATTTGATTAAGTTTGAACTTGGAGATATTTTCCTGAGTTTTATTTCACAATATTTTCTAAAGAAAAATTAACAGAATTTTCCAAAGTCCAAATCTTTGTTAAGCCTTAGACCCCTATGTTCATGTACAAACCTATAGAGACTTCTAATCCTACAGATGTACATTGATAATCAATCCTATGAATGTGTATAAGGATAGTGATGATGACAATGATGATATCTGACATTTATTGACTATTTATTTGGTGCCTCAGGCTGCATTTTCATGTATTATCCTTTATAATACTTGTCACAATAGTATATATAATATATGAACTATAAAATCTCTATTCCATAGATACAGCTTGCACAGCAGTAAATGGTTAAAGTTGGCATTCAAATCTAAGTAGTCTAACTCCAGAGCAAATACTTTTAATCCCAATACATTCTGTCTTTCATGTGCATGACTGTGTGTGTGTGTGTGTGTGTGTCCCTTCAGAGGCTGTTTGTTATGGAGAAGGTAGGGAAAAATAGGAAGAATGAATCCAATGGATTATCTGAGGCAGCATCAGTGCTGGGTATGTGGTAGATCAATATTACCATGTCATTACCTGTAACTCTGCCATTTAAACTAGCATTTAGCAAACTGGGTGGCAAAATTTTTAGATTTATCTGATGCTAATGAATATCTTCCTAATGACAGCTATATTTGTCTGACATAAAGCAACTTCTCCACACTTTTTGCCCTTGCCTCTCTCCTGAACTGTTTTGGACCACTTCTCTCTGGTACACAAATTACTGAACAATCTAAGCTTTGCATGGTATGCTGCAAATATACTCCAGACACCACTATGTGAGTTTAAATTACCCAATGCCAATAAAATACTCACTTTCCATGTCAAACAATGTGTGGAAGAAACATGCTTCACTTCCACTTATTGGTGGACATGATGTATTGGCTCTATAAACAGAGTGCTCAGCATAGAAAAACACAGTTTTCAGACAAACAGGCTGTTTTATTCTCTTCATTTTTCTTCCCTGCATATTTTTTCTCAAAAATATGTGAAATATATGTTTTGTTATTGCCTCAATTGGCACTTTCAGGTTGGTTTCTTTTAGGATGAACAGGTTTTAGTTTTCCAAGCAGAACAATGAAAGAAACACTGTGAAATCTGACTTCTGCAACAGCCCAAAGGGATGGAACAAAGTCAGTTGTCTGGTAGAGGCGGTCTTTAACTAAAGGTCAAATAAAATTGTACTGGAAGCTTTGAGATTAGCTTCAAGTGGCTGTTTTAGGTAGTGGGGCTGACCTTGTGAGAATTGGAGAGAAAAAATAATATTTTAAAGTCACAGTTCTTTGTTCCCTCTGACTCCTCTCTTCCTCAATTTAAGAAATAGGAAATGTTAACTTGTCTGCAATGTATTTTCCTTCATTAGATTATACAATGGTGTGGACTAGGTTCTTATACACATCTAGATGTGTATAAGAGACAGGATTACAGGTATGAGCCACTGCATCCTGGTCTTCATTCACATTAAAAAGGGTGACTTTGGGCTGGGCATGGTGGCTCACGCCTGTAATCCCAGCACTTTGGGAGGCTGAGGCGGG
>NW_012104109.1:1689757-1715605 GCF_000951045.1 Mandrillus leucophaeus | reverse complement strand
TTTTCCTTCATTAGATTATACAATGGTGTGGACTAGGTCAAGAAGTTTGTAATGAAGGGTAGCCGAATATATGCCTCAAAATTTACCACTTCTATATAAGGATTATTTTGAGTTAATGCACTTGTAAAACAGCAGATGCAAGAAGGGCATTCTAATCTCTTTTTCTTCCTGAAAACAGGCGATTAAAATTCTCATGTCACAGATGCTCTTCCTGGACCAAGAGAAGAAAAATATTCTTCAATGAGGAGTCATAGCTGGGAGAATTCTGTACAAACAGATATTACTAAAATAATTCTTTTCTTCCTCTAGCCTCACCACATTATTTAGTTGCTTTACTACAATTACATCTCTTTGTAATTGTACCTAATATAAAAGCATTTGGGTTTTGACACTTCTTTGTGTTTTCATTTCCTTCTATCACGTAGAAGTTACGTGCTTGTCTTCTGTTAATCTATCTTATGTCAATTTAATTCTCACGCCCAGCTGGGACTCTAAGAGGGTAGAGGGTAGAGGTTAAAGGTTCGCCTCTCTTACAGTAACAATTTGTGTGAAATTGAAAGGTATATCCTAAGGGGCTATAACACATTTTTTAAAAAAATTGTGGCTTAAAACACACAGTTCTCTTGCAGTTCTGAATGCTGGAAGACCAAAATCAATGTATCAGCAGGGCCATGTTTTCTCTGAAAGCTCTAGAGGATGATTTTTTCTGCCTCCTCCTAACTTCTAGTAGTTGCTGGGAATCCTTGGCATTTCTGGCTGGGCTTGTAGACATTTTGCTCCAATCTCTGCCTCCATTGTCAGGTGGTGTTATTTCCTATGTATCTATCTGAGTCCAAATTTCCTTCTTCTAAAGACACTAGTCATTGGATTTAGTGCCCATCCTTATTCAGTATGATCTCATCTTAACTTGAACAGATCTAAAAGGCCCTATTTCCAAATAAGGTCACATTCTCAGGTGCAAAAGGCTAGGATATTTTTGGAGACACATACAGTTTTCGGGAGACACAATACTACTCACAACAAGAGGCAAGGCAACATAGTGAAAAAAGCAGTAGCTTTGGAGGAAAAAGTACCACCAAGTATTGGATTATATTGCACTGAGATGATGGTTAACTCTCATCATTTCCATCAGCCCCTCTGCCCTTTTTTTTTTTTTTTGAGAACAGCTGAGTTTTTTTCAGTCTTACATTAAATGCTATGCAAGTGCAGCTTTCAGAAAAGTCTGCTAGTTCCTTCTTCTAACCTGCCTGCCAGTCACAAATACTTTGAATGAAGAAATTATGGAGCCACTGACTTGCAATCAGAAGACTTGAGTTAGCTGCAAACTTCACCACTTCCCAACAGTGTGCTCTTGAGTTATAGTCTATATCCCTTCCAAAGGTCTATCTGATAAATAACAATAAGTTACAGCTCTATCAACCCAGTTAGGTTAAATCATAGAATAACACCGTAATAATAAGAATGGGAATATTCCTTTTTGCCTCAGAATGGGCAACTCTACCCCACAGTTAGAGTCTAAGAAATGTCAATAAAATACATTATTTAAAACCAAACACCAAAATTGAGATTACTTTCTAAAAGTTTTGAATCTGTATTGCCGTTCTCCATCATTGCCAACATAGTGTCTCATAAACCACCATGTCCTTCCTCCCACCTCTACCCCACATCTCCTTAAGCAGAGGGCTGAGGAAGAGAGTGAGAGTGGAGGGGTTGTCTGAATGCCCTGTCTTTAGCCCAGTGGGGAATGCTGTGATTTCTCCATTCTTTCTGTCCTGGAGTGCTCCACATTTGCCGTAAAGACTGTAAAATAACACTCCCTCCCTTATATCCAAATGCTTTATATTGTGACTTTTCAGGTTTTTCTAGTAACAGGTAGATCTTCATATATTTTTTATGGACTGACTTTGCATGTTGCTACCTGTTGCTTGACTTGCTTTGGGTAATAGAAAACAGCAGAAGTGAGTGCTGAGTCTAGTTCTCAAGAAGTCTTGCATATTTCCACTCTCTGTATAATCTAGCCACCACCATGAGAACAAGCCCATGCTAGCGTCTCAAAGGATATGAAGGGCATGTGCTATGGAGGGGACCTGAGCTGTCCCAGCTGGAGCCATCACAGCCCAGCCAGTTTCCAGGTGACTCACCAGCTGACTGTAGATGCATGAATGATTCCATATATGTTCAGCAGAGCCTTGACTGGATTGGCTGAAATGCCTAGCCACACTTAGATTCTGGAAGTAATAAATTATTGCTGTTTTCAATCATGAAGTTATGGGGTACTTAGTTATGCAGCATTATCTAAATGATACAGAAATTATTACCTATAAGTAGAATTTTGCCAAAGCAAAATCCTAATATGTTGCTTTGATTTTGCAATAAGGTGGTAGGTGGAGGGTGGAAACATGACCTTTTTTATACAGGAGCACAACAGGTGTTAAAATATGGCCTTTGGTAATTTGGAAGATAAAAACTGTTCCTAATGCACTCTTGGAGTTGATCAAGATGATTTCCAGGCAAATGTTAAAAGTGTCATGTGGTTGCTTGTAGCTGAATTGATAAGGTAACCTAAAGAAAGAGATGAGCTAAGAAAAGAATTGGCCAGTTTGCAAACAGAGTTTAGAGGGAATATAGAGAACTTTCTTGGTTGGAAATAAAAGCTATTTCTCATCTCTAATCTCTTTTGCCTTTAATGGATTCTCAAGGTAAAAATGAAGCCTGATGACAAAGATCAAATTAGAGTAAGGCTGAAAGACCTTTCATTAAGACTTAGGAATTCAGTATTAAGTCTTAAAAATTAAGTCTTAACAAAAAAATGAGAATTATTTTCTGCAATAATTAAGGCCGTGCTTAGTAGGGCTTCTCAGCTGGAGAAAAATGACTTTTTAGGAAACTTTATGTAGGTGTGGTCTCACAGAAGTCTGATCCCAAAGTAACAGTGATTACATCTAGAAAGGGACACTGAAAAACAATTTTGAGTATAACTTTTGAAACACGAAGTAGACAATAATCAGGTCTGTATAAAGTCCACAAAGTTGTAATGACAAAAGAGCAGCCTAATCAAACTGAAAGGAGCTGACACTGTTCAACTTTTTGAAAGTAAATTTACTCCCTCAATTTGATATGGGCAGGAATCAGGTTGAAAAAGGTACTCAGCAGTAAGCACAGGCTCTTTCTTCAGAAATAAGATGTGATGGAAAAGAGATGTTTCAAAATCAAGAGGCAAGAGGGTTGTGGCAAGATCTGAAGAGAACATTGGAAAAGAGGGCCACCCCCAGAGAGTAGAACCAGGATCTAATAAAGGAACATTACCCAAACCCTGAATTGGGTGTTCTTGCAACATTTCCCAGGCAGGGAAATGATTTAGAATGAATATTGAGACTATTCTGTTCCTCTTCTTCTCCACATTTTTGAATGAAGTGTCATTTCTGAATGGAGAGTATGGGTTATTCTGTCTTAGCTTTGTTTTGCATTTGGACTCTAGAAGGCTTGACTTTTTAGGTAAAAATCTCTGGATCACAAGAAGCCACAACAAGACCTGATGTAGATCACAATCATCATGTCAGGGCTGAGTGGATGGGACTTGCAAAGGTCTTGGGAGATGGTGAGTATATTTTGCATGGGAAATGTATGCAAATAAAGTTGAGGCTGGAGGTCCTCTCTAGTAATTTGATTACAAAAATTACCCTAATTTTCTGTCCTTTCCTTTATCCTTGCTCTTTAAAATGTAACCTTTAAGGTTCTGCCATTAATAAGTGGAGTCTGTTTCCCTACTTCTTGAATCTGGGATGAGGTTTTGGCTTTTTTTGCTAAATAACATAGCAGAAGTGATGATATTCCAGTTCCACACCTATGCCTTAAGATACTTTGCATGGTTCCTTTCTCCTTGGGATTTTGCTATTGTCAAGAGAACAAATCCCAGTTAGCCTGCCAGATGAGAGACACATGGAAGAGAACTATGTCTTCCAGTTGGGACCATGGTAGAGCAGTTAGCTCCAGCTTACCTGCCTGCTGACTGTAGATGCATGAATGGCTCCACTGACATGAATTGAGCCTCACCCAGATCAGTCGAATTCTATAGTTGGATCTAGGGTTATTATAAATAATACATGTTTGATGTTTAAGAGTATTATATGACTGTATAATTTCTTATACAGTAATAAGCTAACTAATATGCTGCCTATGTTTGTCCATTTATGCTACTATAATTAAGTACCTGAGACTGGGTAATGTATCAACAACAGAAACTTATTTCTCACAGTTCTGGAGGCTGGAATGTCTAAAATAGAGGCAAGTTCTGTGTGTGGCAAGGGCTGCTCTCTGCTTCCCAGATGACACCTTGTTGCTCCTAGTTCTCCAGAGGGAACTAATGCTACATCCTTATATGGCAGAAGGGACGGAAGGGAATGAATCCACTTCCTCAAGCCCTTTTATAAGGGTCCTAATCCCATCCATGAGGGCTCTGCTTTTCTGATTTAGTCACCCGCTAAATGTTCCACTTCTTAATACTATCACATTTGTAATTAAATTTCAAAACACATGAATCTGGGGGGACATTCAGCTATATGATTGCCTAAGCCAAGCAAGGAGAAAGATCCAACAGAACCATCCACAGAGTTTGGGATGCCCATCAGAATGGATGATTAGCATGTATCCCACCACAGGGATTCCCTTATGCAGTGGACTTATGGAATCCCACCATAGGGATTCCCTCATGCGTAGGCTCTGTCTATGTGCCTATTTGAGCTGTTATCCTAACCAAAAGGGTTTGCTGGCTACCAGGCTAGCTGCCTTCTCCCCCACCATCTCCAGCCTAGTGGATTGCCTATGATGTGAGCCACCAGTGTAAGTTGAGGCATGTTAGAAAACTCTGTGCTATAACTTCCTCATCTTCAGGGAAGTACACAAGAAATACGTTATGGGAGAGTTAGTAGTGGACACATCCACAATGAAGGTAGAGAAGCCAGTCAGTGTTAGCTGGAGAACAGTCACTGCAGCCCAGTGAAGAGACCTTTCTCTCTTTTCTTCCATCCTTCTACATCTCTGATATGGTTTGGCTGTGTCCCCACCCAAAATCTCATCTTGAATTGTAATCCCCATCATCCCTATAACCCCCACATGTCTAGGGAGAGACCAGGTGGAGGTAACTGAATCATGAGGCAGGGAGTTTCCCCCATGCTATTCTCATGATAGTGAGTTCTCACGAGATCTGATGGTATTATAAGTGCTTGGTAGTTCCTTCTGCAGTCATTCTCCTTCCTGACGCCTTGTGAAGAAGGTGCCTTATTTCCCTTTCAACTTCCTGCATGATTGTAAGTTTCCTGAGGCCTTCCCACCCATGCTGAACTGTGAGTCAATTAAAGCTCTTTCCTTTATAAATTATCCAGTCTCGAGCAATTCTTTATAGCATTGTGAAACTGGACTAATACAGTCTCCAAACTGAGAGAAGCTGAAACCAGGAAGTGTAGTTCGGGGCATAATAAGCAGATTATCCTCATTCCTGATGCAAAGCCCCATGGTTGGTTTTGGGGAAGAAAAAATATATGATATTGTTGTTTTAAATTACGCTGGATTGGGTTTTTAAAGTTGAAAATGACCCCAAATCTATGGGATCTGCTGAAGATATCCTTAATGAACAGAAACTATTTGGTAGAAATTGGAGAAAAATAAAACTGTTTCAAGTACATAACTGAGCAAGTTAAAATTGTTCAATAAAATGCCCATAAATTGCTATCAATATTTTACATTTGCATCTGTTTTACAGTTTATGAAAAAGATTTACAAACATGTTAGTATATATTCATCAATAAAAATATGTAACATTTAGGCCCAGCACAGTGGCTCATCCCTGTAATCCTAGCATTTTGGGAGGCCAAGGCTGGCAGGTCACTTCGAGCTCAGAAGTTCAAGACCAACTTGGGCAACATGATGAAACCCTGTCTCTACAAAAAATACAAAAATTTAGCCTGGCATTAGTGGATTGTGCCTGTAGTCCCAGCTACTTGGGAGGCTGATGCTGGAGAATTACTTGGACCTGGGAAGTGGAGGTTGCAGTGAGCTGAGATTGTGTCACTACACTCCAGCCTGGGTGACAGACTGAGACCTCATCTCAAAAAAGAAAAAAATTACATAACATTCATTTAAGTGTTTTGTAAACTGTAAAGTTCTATGAAAATGAAGCATTATATCACGTATAATTCCAAATGTTTGTTTCCAAATATTTTATTATTTTAAAAGTAGAGAGAGTTACTAAATATCTAAAACTACCTTCACTTGCTCCTAAATTGAATGATTTTTTTTTTCACATCCTCATGTGCTCTTCCATGACTCGTTGGTTACAACCTATAAAAATAAGAATTTCTGACTTTTTTTTCAAATGTATGCTATTCATACAAGACATTTCAAACCTTAGAGTTAATTTTAACCCAGGAATTTTCAATTTTTTTGATAGACAAAATTATTGCATATTTGCGTAATATCTACTTTGCTGCATATGCAGTACTGGTTCGAGATTGCTTTTATGCATGTTTTGCTCTCTGTGTTAGTCAAGGTTCTCCACAGAAACAGAATCAATAGGAGACAGACAGATAGGTAGATAGAGATTTATTATGAAAGACTGGCTCACACAATTATAAATGCTGAGATGGTTCCTCTTCTGTAATGCTATACTCACATTAACTTACTCATATCCAATAAAGGCTTAATATCATGGGCCTCCTCTTGAGAATTATTCATCCCTAAGACTCATAGAGTCATCTACCCATTTAAGCATGTCCTGTCCCTGTGTCCCAGTGCCATACTCACACTATGTATCTGAACTGATTTTAACCCCAAGCTCCTTTTAATGTTGAATTCATTACTCCTTCTCCCACCTCCAAATAGCACTTTACTTCTTAAGTTTTTTTTTTGGTCTTCATTCCTGAATAGGCCACAATAGTTTTCTCCTTCCTTTTAACCAATCTTGGTGCTGTAGTCTTCCATCTTAGATCTAATTAATACAACTGGATTTATTTGCCTAAAATCTATATGTCTCATAATAGATTATTGATTCCATAAAATATTATTTTTTTCTGCGTGAAATATAGTATTATTGTATTAATAACATGAAAAAGTTGAAACTTACCTTGACATGCAAAGTCCCCCATACTCTGACCTCTTTAATTCTCCAAGTTCATCTCAGCCTCAATGAGAGTTCATCTCAACCCCATTCTCAAACACCAATGCTCTATTACAGCAAGGATGATTTTTTACTCTCCCCTCAAATTACCTGCTTGGGCTACACTTTAAGTCCTTCTTCAAAATCTTCCTGCCTGCCATGTCCTTCTATTTGTTTCACATTCAAGTTCTAGCAGACTTCAAGGTTCAGATGCACTCTGACTTCTTACAGGAGCTGTAACAACCCCGACCATATCAATCCAAGTTACCAATTTCTCTGTACAAAAAAGGGCCTTGTAGTCGTCACTTGTTTTATTGTTGAGTGAAGATGACACATAACAACTAGTTATTTATAACGTATCTTTTCTTTGAGAAGGATTTATAGACACTTCCTACATCTACTTTTTTTTTTACAGTTCACAATGCATTTCAACGTCCATTCCCTCATTTGATCCTTATGAAAACTCTTGCCAGAGAGGCAGGACAGATATTAATCTTGTTTGAAGATAAGAAGCTGTGGCTCAGAGCAAACAGGACTCATAGAGTTTAGAAAATAACCTCAGGTTAGGGGACTTGGAATGTCAGGGTTTTGAGCTCAGGGCTTTGGACTTCTTTTGCCATGTTCCAGCTGTATACCTCAAGATTGTTTTATACATTAAACAAATGAAGTATGCACGTGGAAGTCTTTT
Organism: Mandrillus leucophaeus; assembly: GCF_000951045.1. Classification (NCBI taxonomy): domain Eukaryota; kingdom Metazoa; phylum Chordata; class Mammalia; order Primates; family Cercopithecidae; genus Mandrillus; species Mandrillus leucophaeus. Next base: position 1,707,767 of record NW_012104109.1, on the reverse strand, counting down.
ATCATCTGTATGGGATTATGGCAATGCAAGTTTTTAAAATTATATTTTTATAATGTTCTCTATTTCAGAAGCAGGGATTACATTTTATATTCCCAAAATTGATTCTTTCAAGAGGTAGCTAATCTGAGTTTATTATGTGTTCTAAAGGTACTAGGATTTGAGGATATAATGATGAAAATATGTGTTCCTGTCCTTACAGAGTTTACAGTCAAGATGATAATCCTCATAATAGAGAGACAAATGACTAAGGAAGGGCAGAAATAAAGAATAGAGGATGAAGAGGGCAAAGGAGGAAAGAATGAAATGTTTTTTCAAAGCAGAAAGAAAACTAACATAATGAGTATCTGCTTTATGAACTGTGCTGGGCTCTCTGACATATTTAATCATTGCAAAATATTACAAAATATTACTATTACTGTCACCCAAACTGAAAGCCTGAGAAGCTAAGAGGTTTTTAAAAGGTCATGCAAATAATGCTGAGTTCATAGTAATACTGATAAATTGTTTCATTGAGTCAAACACTAGCTACAAATGTATTATCTAAAACATTATTTCTATTGAAAGAAAAAAAAAAAAAAACACCAGGTTCCCCAACACTGCCTCTGTTTTATTTTAAACAGAATACTTTAGCATTCCTTAAGTATCAATAGGCAGAAGTCCATTTTGGCACAATATAGTCTAAGTTATGTTGATGAGCAAAGGGCAGGTATATCTTAACAAATACAAAAGTTATCTAGGAAAGCTTCATTTTGTGAAATTACTGTTTTAGAACACTTTGAGAACTTCTGCATACTTATCAAAGCCATACCTAGCCTACTTTGAGAGTTCAACCAGCCATTGATAATTGAATAATAAGCCAGATTTTTGCTAATAATACATTTTTACTGTGCTTAAGTGTTCAGCTGCCACCACCAACAATCTGATGAGAATAGAAAGAGTACTACACATCTGAAATATAAGGATATATCCATAGTAGGATTAGCTGGGTGATGATGTTCACCTGTAAAATTACATATTAGATCTCTGTACCCTGTCAAATATTTAAGTAACAAATCAAGCAAGAGAGCCTTTGTCAACCTCTTATTTGGAACCAGATGCACCCTAGACTTTGTCACCATCTGCATATTTAATCTTAGATATGAAAACATCATATTAGCTCTAAATGCCCAGTAATTACATCTGATTGTTTAGGACATGAGGTTTAGGACTTACTATATCTTTCAGTGCAGGTGGTATGATTTTTAGTAGAACTATAATATTCATGGCAAACTGGACAATTTATTTATAATTCAACCTGAGTGAAATTCATTTCATCAAGAAAGTAGATAGATACTTCAATCATTAGAAAAAAATCAGTCCCTTTTGTTGTAGTAATTTTTCTTTTTATAATAAAATTTTTGCTTGTGGAAGAAAAACGACTTTGCTGTAATTGGTTTCTACTATACTTTATTCTTTTATGCATACACCTGTCTTCTTATCTGCATGTCTCTTAGATTTAAGGCTGCAGCATTGGCTCTAGTTCATGGTGGTATTTGTGATGCACTATGGATTGAATTGAAATCCTTTGAACTCATTTAGACTGTGACATTTTATGGCAGATTAATTAACATGATTCGTAGTTACTTTAGCCTCAGTGGGAGAAGTGAACAGGTTTCTGATGTGAAATTCTCTCTTTGGCCTCTCTCTCTTCCTGCCTGATTACATTGGCAATCTCTAAATTATCATGTTTCCTTTACAATTTATTGAACAATGGTATTTGGGTTGCATACATAGCTAATTTAGTATTTGTGGACGAAGTAAAAACCCTTGCAATACCAGGTGTTTGTAACTCAATACCTATTCTTGAATCAAGGGACACATGAACTTACTGGGAATAGAACATCGCAAATGCTGGATGAGGCTCTGTTGTTATGATTTGTCCCAGCAACGCATCAGCTTGACCTGCCTGAAGAGTAAAAGCTGAGACTACCTTATGCCATAGCACCAAGTTGCCAAGAAACTGACTCCTAAGAGTTATTTCTTTCTAGGCAGTGCAAATTCATGCCAGGTAACATGAAATTTTTCAATAATTTTATCTAAGACTGGTGATTCTTTCACATAGTATCTGAATCTGGAAGTGACAATCTTCTACTTCATTATCCATGAACATTTTAGCTTCAACTGTAATCATTTTCAAAGGCTTTGTCTGTTTTAGGCAATCCATTCCATATGTGAATTACATCTAACGGAATACTCTATTAAGTAAGATGAAGAGGGAGTTAACTCTTGATTTTTTTTAGCTGATTTTCCAGTCAGTTATTTCTCCTTAATTTTTTTTTCCTCTTATGTCTTCTCTCTCAAGATTTCTGCTCCCATTTGGTTACTTTACTGCTCATTAATTCTAAAAAAAAGAAAGAAAGGAATTGGACAACGTTCAGACTTGTTAACAGTTCTGATAAAAGGTGTACTAAAACTGAAGGAAAAGAGAATCATGAAGTCTTAGAGCTGAAGGAAATTTAGAAGACATATAGTTCAATTCTCATATTTAGATATAAAATTTTAGAATTAGGTGTTAGGTGAATAGCCAAAAATATTGGAAAAGAGATTAGCCTGGCAAAAACATTTAACAACTAATGAGCACAGTAATATCTGGTGTTATGTGGAGTTTTCATTTTTAATATCTCTACTAAAAATTGAGAGTTGAATAGTGAATTTCAAAAGTCTTATTGTACTATGGCCCGTTTTTGGTGGGTACTGTAATAATTACTGTTCTTAATTCATGGATACAAAACTACTGTTCATCATTGTTATATCATTGACCCAGTTTTTCAATATTTTGGTGGGTACTCTAATTCAAATCTTTTGATTCCAATCAAAATTTTTTTTTCTTTATACCATGGTACACTTGAGATAAATAATTCAAAAATGAGAAGAATTATTAACATATACTTTGGAATTATATTATCTTTATTTTATGTTTGTGCTCCTTTTTTTAAAAAAAAAAAGTATGACAGTTATAAACATATTTATGTTCAGAGAGTATTTCCACACTATCTGATGAATGTTAGTCTCATCTCATAACACTTCGGGACTTCTGGTTTGGATCAGTCAACTTTAGATATTATTACACTCTAATCCAATGCTCTCTCTCCAAGAGACAGAGCAGAGGTTTTACACGGCTGTGGAGAAGCTTATTTAAAATTTTATAAAACCAGTGGCCAGGGAGAGTGTCAGGCCTCTCTCAGTCCCAGGCACTGTTTGGAGCTGCAGGAGGCTACAGTCCATTCTTGTGATTGTCGGACAGTTACCAATGTGGCCATTGGTTCTCTCCAGGCTGCAGGCCTTCAAATGCTAGATCTTTCATGGGGTTCATCTGGTGGTTCTTTGAGGCCTTAACTGTTCAGTTCCCTGGCCTGGGTACTGTGCTGAGATATACTCTTCCTCCCATTGTCTCCACAGATGACTATTGTTAAAATAAAAATTTTAGACAAAATTAATTTAACACATTTTATTTGAGTAAAGGATGGTGAATGAATTGGGCAGCTCTCAAAACCAGAAGAGGTTCAGAGAGCTTGACTCCAGCAGCTTGAGCAGTGGGCTTTTACAGACTAAACGCAGAAGCAAAGTAAAAGGCTCTACTAGATTGGCCACAGCTGAGCCTTTGCCATATATGGATATTATCCATGAACATTTTAGCTTCAACTGTCATCATTTTCAAAGGCTTTGTCTGTTTTAGGCAATCCAATCCATTTGTGAATTGGATGAAAGGCCCCAAATTATTTAACCATTGGGCTAGTTGGCTATCTATGAGTGGCTGAAGCTTGATTCAAAATTAATCCGTTTCTGCATAGCAAAGGAAACTGTAGATGGAATGAAGAGACAACTAGTGAAATGGGAGAAATATTTGCAAAACCAAACATCTGATACAAGGAGTTAATATCCAAAATATTATAGGAACTCCAACAATCCAGTGGCTAGAAAACAAATAACCCAATTAAAAAATGGGCAAAGTTCCTGAACAGACATTCTCAAAGGAAGATATATAAATGCCAACAGGTATAAATACTCAACATCACTAATCATCAGAAAAATGAAAATCAAAACCATAATGAGATATCACCTCATACTTGTTACAATGAATTTTATCAAAAAGAGATGAGAGAACAAATTTTGTCAAGGAAGTGGAGAAAAGGGAAACCTTGAACCTCTGCTTGAGAATGCAAGTTAGCATAGCCATCATGGAATACAGTATGGAAGTTCCTTAGAAAGCTAAAAATAGAATTAACATATGCTCCAGCAATCCCACTACTGGTTATATATCCAAAGGAAATAAAATTATTTTGAAGAGATATCTGCACTCTCATGTTTATTGCAGCAATATTCGCCAATAGCCAAGATATGAAATCAACCTAAGTGTCCATCAACGGATGAATGAATAAAGAAAATGTGGTATATGTTCATAACAGAATACTATTCAACTTAAAAAAGTGAAAATTTGTTTTCAGTTGCAACAGTATGGATGAACCTGGAGGATATCACGTTAAGTCAAAGAAGCTGGGCACAGAGACAGAAATACTGCATGATCTCACTTATAGGTGAAGTCTAAAAATGTTTGGCTCATAGAAGCAGAGAGTAGAGTGCTGGCTACCAGGGGCCATGGTTTGGGAATTGGAGAGATATTGGAAAAAGGATACAAAATTTCAGTTAGATGGGAACCATAAATTCAAGAGATCAACTGTGCAATATGGTGACTACAGTTAACAATGTATTGTATTTTATTTTTTTATTAATTAATCATTATTATCTTTTTGAGACAGAGTCTTGCTCTGTCGCCCAGGCTGGAGTTCAGTGGTACAATCTTGGCTCACTGCAACCTCCACCTCCAGGCTGAGGCATTTCTTCCTGCCTCAGCCTTCTGAGTAGCTGGGATTACAGGCACGCACCACCAGACCTGACTAATTTTCATATTTTTTAGTAGAGATGGAGTTTTGCCATGTTGGCCAGGCTGGTCTTGAACTCCTGACCTCAGGTGTTCATGCCCACCATGTCCTTCCAAAGTGCTGGGATTACAGGTGTGAGCCACCACGCCCAGCCCAATGTATTGTATTGTAAAAATAGCTAAGTAGATTTTGCATTCTCACCACTTATCAAAAAAGCCAAGTTTATGAGATAATGAACATTATGAACATTGTCATCAGTTGATCTATTCCATAATGTGCCTATATTTTAAAACAAGACGTTGTACATGATAAATACGTACAACTTTCATTTGTCAATTAAAAAAATAACAACATGTTCTAAGAAATGCCGCTAAGTTTCAGCTTGCTTGTGTAAGGGTTCTGGGCACAGAAACAGCCTCAGGCTAATGGCCTTTTGCTTATTTTGCTTTAACACATATGTCCTACAACCTCTTGCTTACAGGCTCCTCTAATTCTTGTTGGTGATTGGAAAGTTGACCAAAGTCCCAATTGCCTAATGTAGCATCCATTTGACGCATATCAAATTCATGAACCCTTGTGTGCCAAGTTCTGGGACTGTGGACTATGTCTATGCAACTTGCCTCTCAGTTTCACTGCCTTTCTCCTGACCATTTCCTGGGGACATCGTTTGTTGCTTGATCATTTCACCCGTTTTAGACAGAAGACAGGTTCCAGTTCTCCAGCCTGGGGAATGATGGATTGAGTACCGTAATGGGAGGAATAAGTTAAATGTTCCACCACTACCGATCTTACCCCATGGAGGAAAAGAGAAAGAAATAGCTTATTACCTGACGACTTAAATCTCCTCAGGAAGATGTCCCTCCCTTCCCAACAGAAGAAGTTACTTTTTGGAGAGTTATTTAAACTGTGTGATTCTAGGACCATGAATCAAGCTTCCTTTGAACATGACTGCAGATAACTTAGCATCTTTTAACCTGTGAGTCATTCCCATATTTCTGAACCAGTTAGTAGCCCCTTGGGGCCAGAAAGACATCCCAGTTGGTGTTTTATTTACATAGCACTATATGTTTAAATATATAAATTGATAGATATGCATTATATGCATGCAAAAATTATATATTGTTTTCCGAGTTTTTACAATCATGCCTAACAGAAGTGATTGTGCGACTTTAAATAGACACTTGGGAACAGGTATTTAAAGGTCAGGTATAGACCCAATAATAGCTGACCTCTGAGCTGTCCCCCAAACAGTAGTAAAACTAACACAAAGTTTTTGTTTGTTAAAAAATGAAGATTCCAGAGCCCTACCATGAGTGAGTCAGAATGGGAAGGAACATCCTGAAGTCTGCATTTTAAACAAATGTCAGACATGGTTTTCATGCAAATGAAGTTTGAGAATCACTGATACTGGCAATGGGGAGTTAGTGATGAATTTCGAATAAGAGCACAACAGGACAGCAGCGGTATTTTTCTACGCCAGGTTGTTCTGGAGAGTGGACTGGAGGAGAGAGAGAGGCTAAAAAGCTGATGGAAGACCCCAGGTAGGGAGCCTTGTAATTGCCCAAGTGAGGAGGCAGATTTGCTGGTGACAGCGTGAAAGGAAATGAAAAGATGAGAACAAGAAAGATGATAAATTACAATGAAATCACAACACAGAGGGAAGGAGTCTAAGGTGACTCCAAGCTTTTAAGTTTGGTTGATGGGGACACTCTACCCTCCTCTTCACCGCAAACATAGCTGCAGAGAAGGATAGTGGCAGCTGCTGCCTGTGGATGCATGCTGATCTGTGGGCAGCTTCGTATCCCACACGCGTGAGTCACGCTCTGTTTGGGAGCACAGGTACGCATAAGAAAACCTGGCCTCTGTTCTGCGTGTGGTGTCTCCCTACTCTACTCGTGGTTAGAAGCGTTAGAGCCCTGGGTAAAGCCCAGTAATGCTAATGATGCCACATTTAGGCCGAAGTTAGGCAGTTGGGTTTTAGGCTCCCCTGGCATTTAGCCTACTAGGAATTTTCTTTAAAAGTAATTTTAAACTACTCATAGCATAATTACAATCTCTCATATTTATACAGAATTTTACAAAATTCTGTCGTGTGGGTCATTCCATCTGCTCTTCAAGCAGCATTCTGAGCGGGATGGAGCTTGCACAGAAGTTATCTTTCTCATTACATCCAGGAGGAGAGTTTTGTGTCTGCTGCCCCTTCAGGTGGCAGACCCTTCATTTCCCACCTCCTCTCTACCTGGTCTTCAAGGCCCTGACCAAATGTCACTTCTTGAAACATTTACCTAATTCTCTCTGACAGTCTCTTATTTCTTTGAGTTGCTGTAGAACTTTCTACACACTTGTATTATAACTTTTAGTTCATTTCTTTTCAATTGCTTGTTTATTTCTCTCTCTCTCTCTCTGAACAGACTATGGGCCAGGACGGCATCTCTAAACCAAAGCTGTGATTCCATCTGTATGGAAGAAGCAGACGAGGTTGAGAAAGTCAGAGCTGAGGAAGGATATATAAATTTCTCCCATCCAGTTATGGTCAAACAGCCAAGGTAGTCAGTGGACGTCATGAGGTTTTTGCCAGTCATATGCTGTCCTAAAGTCAAGGTTAGGGGAAGAATCCCAGACCGTTAAATGAGTCATGGAAGAATGCAGTTGGAGAAGGTAAAGAGAGAACACAACCCAGGATTCTCGGTCCCTAGGGCTTTCCCCTTATCTCAGCCTGTTTTATTTTAGTCAAGAGATAGTTGTTACAGGGATCTCACCTACGATCCTTTTAGATTATCCATTGTATTTTAAAATCTGCCTAATTGTGTTCTATGAAATGCGCTATTCACTGACATGTTATTTACAATTCTGATATACTTTTTCCTTTTCATCAGTTTAGAAAATGCAGTGAATGAGCTTTATTAACTCTAGCATCCCACAACGGCCTTCATTGTCATTATCTGTGACATTGTACATTTTTTTTTTCCAGGCCTTTTTAGAAAGTATTCATGGCTGAGTCAGTTTTATCTACAGTTGAATTTAAAATTTGCGGGGACCATTTTAAATGCATTGTGATAGTGCAAATAGGCAACACTTACCTGATTCCCTTCTTCCTCTAATTTTGTCATTCTGCTGAAAAGAGCTATTGATTGTGTCGGGTATGATTTGCTCTTTATAAAACCATGCTACTTATTGCTCATGATTCCATCAACCTCCAGATTTTGATAAATTTCATCTTGTCAGGCCCGTTTCATCATTTTACTGTTGATATTAGACTTACCAGGCCATCATTCACAGGTTCACTTCTCTTGCCTTTTGTTAAATGTGCATTTACCCCCCTTATGCCAAGATTATCTCTATTGTACAGTTGGTACTATAGTGACAAATTTCACTGTTTGAGGCTTGCACAATATATTAAGCATAACCATTACAGAAAAGCCTATTTTGAAATGCAGGTATCATGGGAAGTATGGTGTATCTTTAATATTTTAGTGACAATTATTAAAAATCACATTGTTTTATACTGAAGTATCATCATGAGGACATTTAGCAGGAAGAGAAAATGTTGAAAAGTAGTGGGAGGAATGGCAAGTGGGGACAGAGGGTAAGTGAAAGGGTGTCTATGCCAGCTTCTTGCTATCTGGAATAAATGGCTCCTTCTTTTTCAAGGAAAAGAACTTCATTAGGTATAACTGTCCTTCTCACCCTTCCCAAACGTCCCTATTATAATGCTTGAATAAGAATTAAACACCAAATTTTAATCTACATCAAATTTAGAGAGAGAAAAACACTTAATTCATAAATCAACTTTAGGGCAAGTGATACTTGGAAAAAAACAGATAATTTTAAAATGCTGTCTGTTTGCCAGAAAAAGAGTCTGGGTTCTCTGTAATGATAGTAATCCCTAACATTTATCGAAAACTTACTGTGTGCCAGGGATTTTTATGTGCATGTTCTCATTTAATTCTTCTCTTAAGTTTATGAGGTAGATGCTGTTATCCAATCTTACCTACAAGAAACTGAGGTTACTTGTCCTGTGAATCAAAGCTAAGAATTGGTGAGGCTGGGATTCAGACCCTGTGGTCTAACACCAGAGCCCATGCTCTTCAGCACCACCTGTTATGCTCAAAGTAGTGCCTGGCAGGATTAATCCTCTTTCCTGGAGTCTTTATTTTCCGCTAGAGCCTAGGAAGGATTCAGGCTCCGATCTTGTACTTACACTTGTGTATTCTGCTTTGGATTATTTTTTGGAGAGAAGGTCTCACTCTGTCACCCAGGCTGGAGTGCAGTGGTACAATCATGGCTCTCTGCAGCCTTGACCTCCTGGGTTCAACCCATCCTCCCACCTCAGCCTCTTGAGTAGCTGCAATTGCAGGTGCACACCACCATGCCTGGCTAATTTTTTTTTATAGAGTTGGGGTCTCACTATGTTGCCCAGGCTGGTCTCAAACTCCCAGGCTCAAGTGATCCTCTGTCTTGGCTTCCCAAAATGCTGGGATCAAGCATAAGCCACTGTGCTAAGCTGTTTGTTTGTTTGTTTGACAAATAATTGTATGTATTTATTGTATATAACATGATGTTTTGAAGTATTTCTAAATTGTGGAATAGTTAATTTTAGCTAATTAGCAAATGCACTGAATGCCATATGCAGGGTTTGTAAAAAGAAAAAAGAAACAAAAAAAGGAAACAAATAAATGCATTACCTCACAGTTATCATTTTTGTGATGAAAGCACTTAACATCCACTGTCTTTGCATTTTTCAAGAATGTAGTATATTGTCATTAACTATAGACACTTTGATATATAACACCTAGATTGCTTGCTAAACATAGCCTTTCAACAATAACATGTAAAATGGACTTATAGCACAAGATAAGTGATATTTATGAAAATCTATGGGAGAGATTTAAAACTTTCAGTTGGGCAGGAATTCTTAATATGAAAAATAAAGAAGGTAGTAAAATTTGCTAATTTAAAATTAACAAATGCAAATGCTGTATAATTTTTTTGAGAGGTAAGGAATGTTAACCATGTTGTTTCAATAAAAACAAATCTTTATTTAGTGCCTACAGTTTGAAAATTACCATGCTGAATACAGTAATAGATCTCAAGAAATAGAATGTAATGTAACATTTTATTCAGTTCTGGTTAGATATAGTTAAACTTGTACTTTTATTCAACTATTTATTCACCCATTCATTAATTCATTCATTCATTTGATAAATGATCATGAGACCTCATTGGGTGCCAGTTAGCCAGTTAGGATATTGACTTGCATATAATAAGAAATAGAAAAGGATAAAGTTAAAGTTATCTCTAGGAAGAGCTACAGTACATCTAGAACTGATAAGCAGAAAAATCTAGCCATTATATGGTCAGTGAACACCATTTGGGTCTTACAAATAATTTCTTATATTTGTTATCAATTCAGACGTTTACTTTCCCAGAACATACATGTCATGCCATGAGTTTTCCATCCCCATCAAGAACATAAAATTTAAAGGTAAGCTATTGCCAAGGCATATTAACATTGATTACATGATGGGGATTCTGTATGAATAAGGATTATCCCTGTCTCTTTTCAGGACTCTGGTACTGCTTTCATAATACAGATGCATGCTTTAAAAAAAAACAAACAACTAAGTTTACCATGTAAATATATTGGAAACTGTTCCCAAATATGCTGCAAGTAGAGATTTAATACTTCGGTTGTGCAATTAAATACCTGGCAAAAATAGCATGCTTTTTTTTAGAAATATGTGTTCAATTCAATACCTCAAGACCCAGACTATGAATAAAGAGGCTATTATAAAGACGTGGTAAGAAAAGGAAATGACTATGTTGAAGAGATATCTGTACTCCTGTGTTTGTTTCAGCACTATTTACAATAGCCAAGTTACGAATCAATCAAAGTGTCCATCAAGAGATGAATGGATATAGAAAATGTATACACTGGTGCAGTGGCTCGCGCATGTAGTCCCAGCTACTTGGGAGGATTGCTTGAGCCCAGGAGTTGAGGCTGCAGTGAACTGTGATCATACCACTGCCCTCCAGCCTTGGGAACAGAGTGAGATCTTGTCTCTTAAAAAAAAAAAAAAAAAAAAAAAAGGAAAGAAGAAAGAAAATGTGGCATATATATTCTTCAGTTATATTTTTTGAAAAAATGAAATCCGACCAGGCATGGTGGCTCACACCTGTAATCCCAGCACTTTGGGAGGCCAAGGCGGGCGGATCACCTGAGGTCAGGAGTTACCAGCCTGGCCAACATGGTGAAACCGCATCTCTACCAAAAATGCAAAAAAACCCAAAAAAACAAAAAAACAAAAAAAAAACTTGCCAGGCATGGTTGCAGGAGTCTCTAACCCCAGCTACTTGGGAGGCTGAGGCAGGAGAATCACTTGAACCCGGGAGGCCGAGGTTGCAGTGAGCCGAGACCATGCTATTGCACTCCAGCATAGGCAACAAGTACAAAACTCCATCTCAAAAAAAAAAAAAAAAAAAATTAAAAAAAAGGAATTCTGTCACTCACAGCAACATGGATGAACCTGGAGGACTTTATGTTAAGTGAAAAAAGTCAGGCACAGATAGATAAATACATGTTCTCACTCATATGTGGAAGCTGAAATTTGACTAACAGAAGTAGACGATAAAATAGTGGTTACTAGAGGCTGGGAAGGTTTAGGGGAGGTGGGAATAGGGAAAGATCTGGTTAGAGGTTACAAAACTACAACTATATAGGGGGAGTACATGCTAGTGCTCTGTAGCTCTGTAGAGTGACTATAGTAAATAATAGTTTATTGCATTTGTTTCAAATATCTAGAGGAAAGGATTTGAATGTTACCAACACACAAAAAAATAAAGTTTGGAGGTGATAGATATGCTAATTGGCCTGGTTTGATCATTACTCTATACATGTATCAAAATATTACTCTGTACCCCATAAATATGTACAATTATTAAAAAATTAGTGGTCTGGGTGCCATGGCTAATGCCTGTAATCCCAGAGGCAGGTGGATCACCTGAGGTCAGGAGTTTGAGACCAGCCTGGCCAACATGGTGAAACAACATGTCTACTAAAAATACAAAAATTAGCCGGGTGTGGTGGCACGGACCTGTAGTCCCAGCTACTCAGGAAGCTGAGGCAGAAGAATCACTTGACCCGGGAGGCAGACATTGCAGTGAACCGAGATCGCACCACCGAACTCTAGCCTGGGTGACAGAACGAGACTCCATCTCAAAAAAAAAAAAAAAAAATTAAAGAGATTTTTGAATCCTCTACCAAAATGACGAGAAAGGTACATCATAATTTTTATAACCTTATTTGCTATATTTTGTGTATACTACAATTTAACGCTTTAAAGTTGGCCTAGAATACTAGAAAAGCTTTCTGGAATTATATAGTTATACATCACCCAGATCCATTAAAATTGTGCCTAGAACCTTTATTGGAAACATAAGTATAATTTTCTAACACGTGAGATTTTAAGTACTTAGTGTTATTTTCTTTTCTTTTTTCCTCTCCACAGAAGTAGACAGAATTCACTGGTATAATTACACTGGTGAAGATAGTAAATTGTGTTGTTGTTGTTTTTATCATTCCTCATTATTTTGTTTACATGAATAAACTTATTGAGACATTTTATTTGTAAGTACAAAGACTCCCATAAGCCACTCTTTACAGCTTCCATCTTTTATTCCCTTTGTGAAAACGTGAAGTCCTCACAGCTGCTTTAGAGGTATTAGAAGGTCTGACTTGTTTGAAAAAGCTTCAAGGCTCATAGGCAATGTTTAAAGAGGCTTTGGCAAAATAAAATGTAGAAAGCTTTTAAGCAGCTGTAGGGATTCTGTCAATTGAGAAGTGAGTCCAAGATGGCAGCGTACATTGGAAAACCATTCAACTTGGGTCATTAGTGGCTTTTTGAGGTTAGTCTAACAGCTAGGGTAGTGTTATTATTGACTAAGGGTCCTTACTGACCGAGGAGCAAATTCAGCCTTATCTACAGGGTCCTCCAAAAATGCTTTGCTGAGTAGCTGCAATGGTTTAATTTAAGGAAAAAAACAAATAATTCAAACTGCTCAGTCATATACCTTTGACTAGGGCAATAAAAACTGATTTCTAAGATGTTAGAAGGCCTTTTCGATCATGAAAGAGAATTGAAATTATGTAGTCATATTTTATTTTGTATTTAAAATACTCCTTTCACTTTGAAGTATCATTTTTTCCTCTTTGAAAAATTTATATTATTCATATCAAAGGTTTCAACTAACAATAAGAGAACTGATGGTTAGTGTACTTATTTTGTGTTTACTGAATGTTGATTTATGGTCTGTGCTAGATACTATGAAAGATGTAAAAAGCCAATAGGCGAAGTTTTTGCCTTCAGAAAGAGTGGCCTCTCTTTGAGGGAGAAAAAAATGTACAAATGAATAATTAGAATAAATAGCAATGGAAGGAACTATAAAAAATATACTGAGTTCCTTATGGTAGAAAATATAGATAACCACACACCAAAATAATTTTTATAGGTACACTAGTCCTCTTAAAATATTACAGTAGCCCACAGAAGTGGCGTAGAGATCATTCAGATTTCGAAAAAAAAAAAAATCAGGATTTAATGTCTGTTACTCTTACCTACAATTTAATTCACTTTGATTTCCCTAAGATAATTCCTACATTGCAAGATCCTTTTAATCACTGAGCAAGTCAAGGTCAAATGTCAAGATGGATAAACATGGCCCTGCCTCTTTTTTCAGGTGAGACAACACTCATGTCAGGAGTATCACATAGACTTGAGATCTTTTTCTAAATCTTTCCTTGCCAAGAGCAGCAATAGAGGGAAAAAAAAAAGCATAAAGGGGTCATCTAAAGGTGAGTGTTGAAGAGCATTGTGGAAGACCAGATGAGAGCATGTCCTCCAGTTCAGTGCTCTCAAACTTTGGTCAGGTGAGGCTCATGGACTGCTTGCACGAAATAGTGCTGAAATCGAGAGTTCAGTGTTTAGAAATTTCTATAGCAATTTGACAAAGTAATTCTATGTCTGTCAATTTAATAATAAAATTTGGGGGTTATATTTTCTTACATCTTCCTGGATTTTTTCTTTTTCTAATGAGTTATTTTTATTGAAATTTACAGTTTTATCAGTGTGCAATTGGTTATCACAAGTATTTTGAAAAGCCTTGTTCTAGTAGACAATTTGAACTCCACTAATTGAAACTTGATAGCACATTTTTTTTTAAACCAACTGCACAGCTTCTCCTGTTTTTCAACTGTGATGTACACAATATGTTCTTGACAGGGTGACGTTGGCAGTTGGGGCTTCGTGGACTTCATGGTGCAAGTCTGTCTGTGGGCTGTTTGAATGAAGAACTTCTGGGAGGCAGGCACAATACAGAGAATTTTTGCCAGTGTTCTAGATGAGATGGATGTGTTTTCCTCAATAAATTGGTGGAGGTTTATGAACACAGAATATCACAGCAGCAAGGGAATAGCATTGGTCCCACAAACAACATCGAGGAAACTGCCAGGCCCTCTAGAATACTCGTAGGATCATAGGTACATTGCTTCAGGCTGACTGCTGCTATGCAGGTAAACACCAGCAGTCAGCATTTCCCTCTCTGGTGACTTAGAAGACCCAGTCTTAAACTCTGGTAAATAACTTGGAGGAAGTGAGGCCCCAAAGAAGAAATTTCTGGCATTGTAAGTAAGCCACATGGGAAGGGCAGGAAAGACATCCACAAACAAAAGCTCTCGGTTTCCTGCTCCCATTTCCTTCCAACTTGTTGCTGGTTTTTAAAAATGTGTGTATGTGTTTGTAAAGTTCTCAGGCACAATTGATTCTAGACTCTCAGATCGCAGATGTCAGGAGCTCAGGATGAGCTATTTTTGGATTTGGTGGCTGGAAGTCAGAAAAGTCAGTATAAATTAATCTTACTTTAGATTGTACATAAATTGTCAATGAATGCCTAATTTTAGTCCTTCCTTTTTGAAGGAAAAAAATAGTTGGACAAAGTAATCTATTTGCCTATAAATTCTAGGCTTTTATTTTTTTAAAAGGATTTTTAATAACTCTAAAGTATATTTCTACAAATACATTTTTATTTGGGCATTGTTCTCAGGTCTTCATCTTCAATAAGAAAAAACCTAAAGGCAGAATGACAATTATAGGAACCCCAGGAAATTATTTTAGTAGTTGTTATTTTATTTAACTTTTTGTAGATAACTGTAGAGTTGCCTGTAGTGGTAGGAAATAAAAGAACTAGTCTATGGGCTTTTTACTTAGTTTTTCCACAAAATAACAAACATCTTGCATAATTGTAGTACAATATTACAACCAGAAAATTGACATAATCCACAGAATGTATTCAAATCTTACCAGTTTTACATGCACTTAAATTGCATTAAATTAATGTATACAAGTGTGTATATGTCTGCGTTAACTTAATGCGATTTAAAGTGCATGTCATATCTGCATTAATTTTATGCAATTTTCTACTATCTGTAGATTTGTGTTACCCAAGATAACAGAACAATTGCATCCCAACTATCCCTTGTGCTGTCTTTCTATAACCAAAGCCACTTTACTCTTTCTCCACTCATGTAACGCCTGGCAAACACTAATCTGTTTCCATCCTTATTATTTTTTACATTTAAGTAATACTGTATAAGTTGAATCATATGGCATGCAAGATTATATGCTTGGCTTTTTAAACTCACAATTATCCCCTTTAAATCCATTGAAGTTGATTCAATAATTCATTCCTTTTTTTACTGCTGAGTAATATTCCCTGGTATGAATATACCAACGTTTTTAAAATGTTCACCCATTGAAGGACATTTGGATTGTTGCTTTAGAGCCTTTTCTTTATATTGGAAATACTCTTCTCCATTATCTTATGTGAGAAATGTAGTATAAATTTACTGAGCACTCACGTGTGCCAGGTGGTGCACTAAACGTTTTTCATACACCAACTTCTTCACAGAACAGCTCTCTGCAGTGGATGCTGTTACTGTCCGCGCTCGGTGAGTACCCCTCGCCTGAAGTCCCAGGAGTGATCTCAATTCCTGGATGCAGTAGCAACGTGCAGGCACCAAGCACAGCTTCCCCATCCTCGGAGGGAAAGCACTCACGGAGTGTAGGCAGCCTGTGGCCCAAGAACTCAAGCAGCTGCATATTTACAAGAATGGCAGTGAGGCCAAAACTGGGAAAATGAAGTTGTCTTTTCTTTGGAGAGACTGGATAGTCTTGTTTGGGCAATCCCAAAATATAGAGGCCAAGACCTAGATTTATTCTATGATCGATCCTCAAGGCTTAGTCAGAATTTGAGGAGAATTTGGGTGAGGGGCAGGCCCTGAAGCAGCAAAGCACACACAGCCATGAGGGGGATCATATGGTGGGGATATTTTCCTACAACCTGAGGGGGTGTGGGTTCACATCAAGAATGTAAGCAATGATGCGGAGTGAAGAGACTGAGATGATGTCACTAGTTATGCTCTGGGGTACAAGGTCAGCAGGACAGGAATGCTGTCAGCTTCTCTCATTTGCTTATTCATCTTTATAATGCTGTCAGTTTCTCTCATTTGCTTATTCATCTTTATTTGATCCTTCAGGGAGTTACAGTGGCCCCAGGTAGGTGTTGAGTTGATCACTTCAACAATTTTCCAGTAAGACTTATAAAAAGCCTAAGAGGTGTGTGATGTTGTTGTGTAAAACACATACAGACACATACAATGGACCAGGAGAGAAGCGACCTTGGCTCTTGTTCTGAGTGGGCAGAGTCCTCCAGGCAAGTCACTTCATCATTCAGTGTCCTCAAAGGCAAAATGAGAAGATAATTTAGAATAATTCTTCAACGTTAAAATGGAATAATTCTGTGAAAAACACTGTGAACATTTCCATGCTATTTTGAACTATCACACTTAATTACTAATACTATTGTTACGTAAATTGAACAACTTGTATTGCAGAATTATTTAGGTGATGTTTATCTGGAGATAACTATACACTACATAATGAAGATATATATGTACTCTATATAAATGCATTTTCCCATTTAGGAAATATAGAAAGAAGACTCTTTTTGGGGGGTGTACCATTAGCAGCTTTAAATATTTTCCTTGTTTGTATTTATCCAAATAAAAGTAGCATTTTGTTTTATGATGCTTTCATTGGAATTTGAGCAGGGAAAGCCAGAGTGTAGAGAGCAAAGGTAGAGGTGATGCTGTGTGAATGCATGCTGCTAACCAAGGTAAAATCCATTTGCTTACTGAATGGCCTACATGGTCAGGGATGAGAAGAGAGGAATGAGATTTGAATAGGCAAAGCTTGGGAGGTCTTCTTAAAATTGTTCCCTCTTCAATTGATTAAAAATTCCTGTATACTGGAGATTCTCCTTTGGGAAAGAGTTAAGCATATAATGCATTGCATTACTAATATTCACACCTAGAGGTGATCTGTTAGGGAGTTAACTGGGGAAGGAGTGAGATGAGGCAGAAGAGACAATAAGGGAAAAGAAACAGAGGAGCAGTCAGCAGAGGTCAGTCTTTTAAGAGCCTTTTTTTTTTCTTTATTATTCTTTAAGTTCAAGAGTACATGTTCACAACGTGCAGGTTTGTTACATATGAATACATGTGCCATGTTGGTGTGCTGCGCCCTTTAACTCGTCATTTACATTAGGTATATCTCTTAATGCTATCCCTCCCCCCTCCCCGCAACCCACGGCAGGCCCCAGTGTGTGGTGTTCCCCATCCTGTGTCCAAGTGTTTTCATTGTTCGATTCCCACCTATGAGTGAGAACATGCAGTGTTTGGTGTTCTGTCTTTGCTATAGTTTGCTCAGAATGATGGTTTCCATCTTCATCCATGTCCCTACAAAGGACATGAACCCATCCTTTTTTATGGTTGCATAGTATTCCATGGTATATATGTGCCACATTTTCTTAATTCAGTCTGTCATTGATGGACATTTGGGTCGGTTCCAAGTCTTTGCTATAGTGAATAGTGCCACAATAAACATATTTGTGCATGTGTCTTTATAGCAGCATGATTTATAATCCTTTGGGTATATACCCAGTAATGGGATGGCTGGGTCAAATGGTATTTCTAGTTCTAG
>NW_012104109.1:1682585-1686717 GCF_000951045.1 Mandrillus leucophaeus | reverse complement strand
ACTGCAAAAACATGCCAAAATGTAAAGACCATCAATGCTAGGAAGAAACTGCATCAACTAATGAGCAAAATAACCAGCTAACATCATAATGACAGGATCAAATTCACACATAAAAATATTAACCTTTAATGTGAATGGACTAAATGTTCCAATTAAAATACACAGATGGGCAAATTGGATAAAGAGTCAAGACCCATCAGTGTGCTGTATTCAGGAGACCCAGCTCACGTGCAGAGACACACGTAGGCTCAAAATAAAGGGAGGAAGATCTACCAAGCAAATGGAAAACAAAAAAAGGCAAGGGTTGCAATCCTAGTCTCTGATAAAACAGACTTTAAACCAGCAAAGATCTAAAGAGATGAAGAAGGCCATTACATAATGGTAAAGGGATCAATTCAGCAAGAAGAGCTAACTATCCTAAATATATATGAACCCAATATAGGAGCACCTAGATTAATAAAGCAAGTCCTTGGAGATCTACAAAGAGACTTAGATTCCTACACAATAATAATGGGAGACTTTAACACTCCACTATCAACATTAGACAGATCAACAAGACAGAAAGTTAACAAGGATGTCCACGAATTGAACTCAGCTCTGCACCAAGCGGACCTAATAGACGTCTACAGAAGTCTCCACCCCAAATCAACAGACTATACATTCTTCTCAGCACCACATCACACTTATTCCAAAATTGACCACATAGTTGGAAGTAAAGCACTCCTCAGCAAACGTAAAAGAACAGAAATTAGGTGACTTCTTTAGGCTTCCTCAGCACTTCATTGGACATACAATGAAGTATCTGGGCTCGAGGGAACCCCTCCAGGAAAACCTAGAGTGAAGTGCTTCTATTATCATTCTGTCCTAACATTAGATATAAATTGCCACTGATAAAAATAACTTTACAGGGAAATTGCTCCTGAGGAAGAAATTCATTGTCTAACTGAAGCAAACAATTTCATCTGAATCTGAATAAAAGCAATAATCTTTAACAAAAAGCTTCTGTCAACACTAAACTCATTTCGCTAGTTTCTTAAAGTGTTTAACCTCAGCAATATATCTTTCATGCTCATTAAAAGGGAAACTTTGACATGCTTTTGTTTTTGGATGCTTATATCTCTTTATTAATTTCAGTTAAATATCTTACAAGCTGTCATTTTCTTTCAAATGTTAATACTTAAAAAAATGGTGGATATTCTGATAAGCCTCAATGAATATGTTGTAACAGAGATTTTTGACTTTATTATGCACTTCTGTTTATTTCATTACTGATCATTTTACCACTTAGAAGACCAAAGCACTTCACAAACATTAAGAGGAAAACATAATCCATAGGAATATTTCTATTATGAGATAGTCAATTGCAATGATAAGGCTAGTATATGTTGATGTAACATTTACTGTAAATAATTTGTTTATTATGGCATCCGGTAAAAGAAGTAGAACAGCTATAATTTATTGTTTGTATTACGGATGAGGAAACAGAGCTTACGAAGCTTATGGACAGTGACCAAGGCATTTAATTAGTAGGGGTTCAAAGAGAATCTAGAACTTATGGCTCCTGATTTATTTCTCCCTCCCTCCCTCCCCTCTTCCCCTCTTCCTCCCTCCCTCCCTCCTCCCATAGGATCTCACTCTGTTGCCTAGGCTGCAGTGCAGTAGTGTGATCATGGCTCACTGCAACTTCAACTTCCCAGGCTTAAGTTATCCTCCTGCCTCACACTCCCAAATAGCTGGGATCACAGATGCATGCAGCCATGCCCAGCTAATTTTCTCTATTTTTTATAGTAATGAGGTCTCACTATGTGGCCTAGGCTGGTCTCGAACTCCTGGGCTCAAGCAATCTGCCTGTCTTGGCCTCCCAAAGTGCTGGGATTAAGGGGTTAGCCACTGTGCCTGGTCTTCATTTTTTATTTAATCATTCAAATAAATGGAAAATATTCGGGACCATTTTGGACCTGTTGGATTCTCTGTGCCATTTCTTGTTTTGTTAACAGCCTCTAATAAATAACTAAGAGGAGTCCTCAAAATTGTAGACAGGAATCCTACTGACAAATTTGAATTCCTTAACCATTTCAACAATTTGAAAGTATGAAGAAACTGAAGAGAGAGCAAGTGACTTGTGAGGCCTCCCTGGAGAGAGAAACAGAGATTGTAAGACTCCCATCCTCCTAGGGATGTGGGGATGCCACTGCCCCCTTGCCTCAAGCCTGGAGGAGTGGGCTTCCAACAGCTGGACCAGATTGCCCTAGGTGTCTTTCCTCAGTTCATGACTCAATCCCAAGAGCAAGACAGGAAGAGGTCATCATTTTTGATTACTGAAACCCCTGAAGGGCAAAGAATGAACTTGCATTTTTTGAGGACCACATGCCTGGGGATACTATGGGAGAGAAGAGCTGATTAAAATCCTGCTTAAGAGACCTGTCCAGTGGGTGAGGGAGTAACAAAAGAGCAAGGACCCTAAGGCCCAAGTTAATAATCTGGGGAGGAGGAGGAAGAGAAAAAAGAAAACCTTCTCCCTTCCCAGTCCCCAGGTTCTAGCCCCAGCTGGATAGGGAGTAAGGGAGTAAGGGTTTTTTTTTAATCTTTCAGTGAACACTGGAGTATTGAATTGGGATGTTTGACTTAAGATTGGAATAAGGATTGGAATATATGGAACTGGGTACTTTTAACTACTGAGTAGAGACTGTGTGTTTGCAACTTAAAAGAATTGGATGTTTTTTGCTGTAGTGAAAACCAAAAATAGACCAGGAGCAGTGGCTCACATTTATAATTCCAGCACTTTGGGAAGCTGAGGAGGGTGGATCACCTGAGGTCAGGAGTTCAAGACCATCCTGGCCAACATGGTAAAACCCCATCTCTACTAAAAATAAGAAGTAGTTGGGCATAGTGGCGCATGCCTGTAGTCCCTTGGGAGGCTGAGGCAGGAGAATCACTTGAACCCGGGAGGTGGAGGTTGCAGTGAGCTGAGATTGCACCACTGCACTCCAACCTGGGTGATAGAGCAAGACTCTGTCTCAGAAAAAAAAAAGAGAACCAAAAATAAAATTCTAAGCCCCCAGCCAACTGATAAACCCTCCCCTCTGCCAAGGACATTCCAAAGTTAACCCAAAAAACTAGTTCAGGATATAATGGCAAATGAGGGTCAGACATTCCTCAATATATCCTCCTCCTGTTGGAATTCAGGCACAGCTGACCAGCATTAGCATTAAAACAGAGACCTTGAGACTGATTGAACAGACCCTTTAAGTCTGATAAGAAATATTTACAGTCTGTTCTCTCTGAAATCAGCTACCTGGAGGCTTCATCTGCATAATAAGAACCCTGTTCTCCAAAACCCCTTATCTTAACCCAGACTCTCCCTTTTATTGATTCCAGATCTTTAGGTAATAACTCTTTCAATCAATTGTCAATCAAAAAGATCTTTGGATCCACCTATGACCTGAAAGCCCCACCCACTTCCTGTTGTCCTGTCTCTCTGGGCCAAACCATTGTACATCTTACGTGTATTGATTGATGCCTTATGTCTCCATAAAATGAATAAACCAAGCTGTAACCTGACCAGCTTGGGCACATGTTCTCAGAATCTCCTGGGGCTGTGTCATGGGCCATTGGTCACTCATATTTGGCTCAGAAATCTCTTCAAATATTTTAGTTTGACTCTTTGTCGACAGTTGTTTAAAAAGAGATACTAAGTTATTGATTTAGTGGATTTCTTTCCAGTTTTATTCTTTTGCTACCACGAACATGATTTTATATTTTGCTTTTGTGTTTTTTTATGATGGAATTATCATAAGTATTTCCATGCTGTTATGTAATCTTCCTGATCATCATTTTAATGGCAGCATTGAGTTCCCTGTATGTGGGCCATAATTTGCTTTCCCATTTCTGTGCTGTTGGATATACAGGCTCTTTTAAAGCTTTCAAAAATAGCCTTTTAAAACTATTTTAATGTTGTTTGTTTGTTTCTTAGGATATGGGTTTACTATCATCAAGAAATTTCTGACAACTTATAAGCATTGTTTATAATTATAAATTGCTCCCTAAATGTAACTGCAACTTCTACTATTACCAAATGTATAAGAGAACATTTCTATTTTATGCAAGCCAGTTTTGGATGTTATTTTTTTTT
>NW_012104109.1:1681186-1682344 GCF_000951045.1 Mandrillus leucophaeus | reverse complement strand
GTCCTCTTTTATTTCACTGAGCAGTGGTTTGTAGTTCTCCTTGAAGAGGTCCTTCACATCCCTTGTAAGTTGGAGTCCTGGATATTTTATTTTCTTTGAAGCAATTGTAAATGGGAGTTCACTCATGATTCGGCTCTCTGTTTGTCTGTTATTGGTGTATAAGAATGTTTGTGACTTTTGCACATTGATTTTGTATCCTAAGACTTTGCTGAAGTTGCTTATCAGCTTAAGGAGATTTTGGGCTGAAACGATGGGGTTTTCTAAATTAACAATCATGTCATCTGCAAGCAGGGACAATTTGACTTCCTCTTTTCCTAATTGAATACACTTTATTTCTTTCTCTTGCCTGATTGCCCTAGCCAGAACTTCCAACACTATGTTGAATAGGAGGGGTGAGAGAGGGCATCCCTGTCTTGTGCCAGTTTTCAAGGGGAATGCTTCCAGTTTTTTGCCCATTCAGTCTGACATTGGCTGTGGGTTTGTCATAAATAGCTCTTATTATTTTGAGATATATTCTATCAATACCGAATTTATTGAGAGTTTTTATCATGAAGGACTGTTGAATTTTGCCAAAGGCCTTTTCGGCATCTATTGAGATAATCATGTGGTTTTTGTCTTTGGTTCTGTTTATACGCTGGATTACATTTACTAATTTGCGTATGTTGAACCAGCCTTGCATCACAGGGATGAAGCCCACTTGATCATGGTGGATAAGCTTTTTGATGTGCTGCTGGATTCAGTTTGTCAGTATTTTATTGAGGATTTTTGCATCAATGTTCATCAGGGATATTGGTCTAAAATTCTCTTTTTTTGTGTGGTCTCTCTGCCAGACTTTGGTATCAGGAAGATTCTGGCCTCATAAAATGAGTTAGGGAGGATTCCCTCTTTTTCAATTGATTGGAATAGTTTCAGAAGGAATGGTACCAGCTCCTCCTTGTACCTCCGTTAGAATTCAGGTGTGAATCCATCTGGTCCTGGACTTTTTTTGGTTGGTAGGCTAATACTTATTGCCTCAGTTTCAGAGGCTGTTATTGGTCTATTCGGGGATTCAACTTCTTCCTGGTTTAGTCTTGAGAGGGTGTATGTGTCCAGGAATTTATCCATTTCTTCTAGATTTTCTAGTTTATTTGCATAGAGGTGTTTATAGTATTCTCTGAT
>NW_012104109.1:1678067-1680339 GCF_000951045.1 Mandrillus leucophaeus | reverse complement strand
TTTTTTTTTTTTTTTAATTGTACCTTTGACTTATACTTCTTTGATAACTAGTGGTGCTTGGTGTTTTTCTAATTAATTTTGTACTCTGAAATCATTTCCTGCTTTGTTTATTTATTTAAAGTATTCTTCCTAAATGTAGAATGATTAGGAAAAGACTGAGACTTTAACAGATACATAGTAAGATAACATAAAATAACATAAACAGGTAGCATATTGGGGTAGAATTATAACTATTAAGTAAACATGTGAGACAGTGCTGAATCACAGTAGTTATCAAATAAATGCAAATTAGAAGAGGAATGAGGTTTATAAATGTATTACCTCTTTGTTTACTTGCTATTGATTTGAACGCAATCTTTTATTTACCTTTAGTTTCTATTAACTTTTTCATATGTGAGAGCTTTTATATTTATGGGGTTGATTATAGGATTATTTCCTCTTTTTTGTATGTTTGTTTTACTTAGAAACTCAGCCTCCAAAATAAATAATCAGATAAATTTTCTCTAGTTTTCTTTAATAATAATAATTTTTTTAATTCCTCAGGAATTAAATATGTTGTATGGTATGAATTGAAATGTACACGGATTCTCCCTTCCCTTTGCTCCTTACCAAACTGTACTAAGGTCATTTAATAGATGATCCTTTTATTATTCTTTAATCTGTGATGCCTTTTTTGGTGGGGGGAAGGTAGGGTCTCCCTCTGTGATCAGACTGGAGGGCAGTGGCATAATCACAGCTCACTGCAGTCTTGACCTCATGGGCTCAAGCGATCCTCCTGCCTCAGCCTCCTGAGTATCTGGGACAACAGCCACACATCACCATGCCTGGCTAATTTTTGTGTTTTTTGTAGAGATGAGCTTTGCCATGTTGCCCAGGCTGGTCTTGAACTCCTGAACTCAAGTGATCCACCCACTTGGCCTCCCAAAGTTCTGGGATTATAGGCATGAGCTGCCACTCCTGGCCTGTGAGGCCTCTTTTATCATGTATACAGTATCATTTCTTTTTAGTCACCTGAATTGTTGCAATGGTCCATATGCTTACTTGTAGACAAGTAGGCCACTATTTTAATGACTGTACCTATACAATTTATTTTAAATATATGGCTTTGTTACCAGAAAGGAGCAGGAGAAAAAGGAGATAAGAAAACCTTCTGGATTGGAAAGGGGCTCTGATCCATACCCCAAGAGAGGGTTGTTGAATCTCATGCAAGAAATAATTTGGATGAGTCCACAGACTAACGTGAAAGCAAATTTATTAGAGAAGTAAAGAAGCAAAAGAACGGCTACTCCCCTAGACAGAGCAGCAGCATGGACTGATCACTGAGTATATTTATGGCAATTTCTTCATTATATGCTAAACCAGTTGTGGATTATTAATGAGTTTTCCAGGAAAGGGATGGGGAGTTCCCAGGACTGAATGTTCGGCTCTTTTTTAGACCATATTAACTTCCGGATGTTGCCATGACATTTATAAACTGTCATGGTGCTGATGGGAGTGTCTTTCAGTATGCTAATGCATAATTAGCATATAATGAGCTTCGAGGACTACCAGAGGTCTATTTTATCACCATCTTGGTTTTGGTAGGTTTTGACCAGCTTCTTTACTGTATCCTGTTTTATCAGTGGGGTCCTTATGATCTATATTTTGTGCCAACCTCCTAGCTCATCCTGTGTCTAAGAATACCTAACATCCTGGGAATGTTGTCCAGAAGGTCTCAGGCTTATTTTACCCAGCCCCTGTTCAGGGTGGAGGTGCTCTGGTTGGAATGCCTTGGAATCCCTCTGGTAGTTTGGCTAGTTATTATCTTTTGAAAAATTTCAAAGATGTTCTCAACTGGTTATTCTTTATTTATTTATTTATTTTTTGAGATGGAGTTCTGCTCTTGTTGCCCATGCTAGAGTACAATGGCGCAATCTCGGCTCACTGCAACCTCTACCTACCAGGTTCAAGCAATTCTCCTGCCCCAGGCTACCCAGTAGCTGGGCTTATAGGCGCCTGCCATCACATCTGGCTGATTTTTGTATTTTTGAAGAGACAGACGGGTTTTCGCCATGTTGGCCAGACTGGTCTCAGACTCCTGAGCTCAAGTCATCTGCCTGCCTCCGCCTCCCACAGTGCTGGGGTTACAGGCAAGAGCCACTGTGCTGGGTCTCACCTGGTTATTCTTACAGATTAGTTTAATTCCCTCGATACTCAAAAACTGATTCCATTACAATTTTTATTGTAATTGAACTAAGTCTATAGATTAATGTGAGCAGATTTAAAATCTTGA
>NW_012104109.1:1674404-1675442 GCF_000951045.1 Mandrillus leucophaeus | reverse complement strand
AGATGCCTGTAACTTTACAACCTCAAATGCAGGTTAAACAAGTACAAACTCCAAAAGAAGATCAAATAGAAAAAGATAAGAGTCTCTGTCATGGCGATGAAAATCCAAATACAGTGTCCACAATATCAGCCGGTAGAAAATAAGACCAGCCACCAGTAGCCTATCAATACTGGCCGCCAGTCGAACTTCAGTATCGGCTGCCCCCAGAAAATCTGTATGGACAGCCAGGAATGTTTCCAGCGCCACAAGGCAGGGTGCCATATCCTCAGCCGCCCACCATGAGACTTAATCCTACAGCACCGCCTAGTAGACAGGGTAGTGCATTACATAAAATTATTGATGAGGCAAGAAAACAAGGAGCTATTGAAGCATGGCAATTCCCAGTAATATTAGAATCATGACCACCTGGAGAAGGGGCCCAAGAGGGAAAGCCTCCCATAGCTGAAGCCAGATATGAGTCCTTTTCTATAAAAATGCTAAAAGAAATGAAAGAGGGAGTATAACAGTATGGACCCAACTCTCCTAACATAAGAACATTATTAGATTCCATTGCTTATGGACATAGACTCATTCCTTATGATTGGGAGATTCTGGCAAAATCATCACTTTCACCCTCTCAATTTTTACAATTTAAGACTTGGTGGATTGATGGGGCACAAGAACAAGTCCGAAGAAATAGGACTGCAAATCCTCCAATTAACATAGATGTAGATCAACTATTAGGAACAGGTCAAAATGGGAGCACTGCTATCAACAATAATGCCAAATGAGGCCATTGAGCAAATTAGGGCTATCTGCCTTAGGGCGTGGGAGAAAATCCAAGACCCAGGAATGGCCTGCCCCTCATTCAATACAATAAGACAAGGCTCTAAAGAGCCTACCCTGATTTTGTAGTAAGGCTTCAAGATGCTGCTCAAAAGTCAATTACCAATGAGAATGCCCATAAGGTCATAGTGGAGTTGATGGCATATGAAAACGCCAATCCTGATTGTCAATCAGCCATTAAGCCATTAAAAGGAAGGGTCCCGGCAGGATCAG
>NW_012104109.1:1638782-1672084 GCF_000951045.1 Mandrillus leucophaeus | reverse complement strand
CCAGTAGCTGGGCTTATAGGCGCCCGCCATCACATCTGGCTGATTTTTGTATTTTTGAAGAGACAGACGGGTTTTCGCCATGTTGGCCAGACTGGTCTCAGACTCCTGACCTCAAGTCATCTGCCTGCCTCCGCCTCCCACAGTGCTGGGGTTACAGGCAAGAGCCACTGTGCTGGGTCTCACCTGGTTATTCTTACAGATTAGTTTAATTCCCTCGATACTCAAAAACTGATTCCATTACAATTTTTATTGTAATTGAACTAAGTCTATAGATTAATGTGAGCAGATTTAAAATCTTGACATTATTGAGAAATATAAAATAATAATGGAAATATATATATGTTAGATATAAACATAAAATAAATGTTTACAGTTTTATCCCTATAGGTCTCTTACTTTTCTCATTGCAATAATTCTTACAATTTTTTTTTAATTTTAAATGGGAATTCTTGAATTTGGTATGTAGAATTAGAACAAATGTTTTCACATACATTTCTTACTCTTCCACTTTGATGAGCTCCTCTATGAATTCTATTTTTCAATCAATTGCTTTTCTAGAGCTTTTGCATTATGCCTTCTGCAACTAACAAAAATATTTCCTGTTTCTTTCTATTATGTTTTCACTTATTTTTTATTCATAAATTATGAAATTGATCAGAATTTCTTAAATGTCAGTAGTTTAAAAATAGAGAGAAATCTTATTTGCTTTGCTAGTGATTTAAAGGAAGCAACTGTAGCGTATTCCCCACTAAGTATAATACTGGATGTCGATTTGAAATAAACTCTGAGCCCATCTTTCTTGTCCTTTTTAAAGGGTTTTAAAATATAAATGGGCATAATATTTTATCAAATGCTTTTTACCATCCCATTAAAGGGATAATATAATTTTTCTTATTTATCCTTTTTATGTGACATATGATGTTAATCAAGTTTATAAATGTAATCCACTTTTCATTCCTCAGATGAATATCATTTGGCATAATAAATTGTTGGCTTCTATTCCTGTTGTGCAAAGCAATCATGGACAACATCACTAGCAAAGCAAACTAGATTTAACACAGGGTTTTGGGGAGGAAATTTACTAGCAGAAAAAAGTAGAGCACAGGCATATTTCCCCAAATCTTATAGACCCACAACTTAGGGAGCATGGATGGCTCATAATGCACAGAGGCTCATGTGTCAGAGGGAAGCGTCTTGCCCTCTGTATTTATGCAGAGGGCCAGGAGCATCTAGGTGTGTATTTAAGAGTGGAAGCTCCCTGGTCTGGAAGGAGCCTTTTTAGAAAGGGAGACCCCTGGAGACACAGTGGCTGGTATCAGCCTGTTCTTTCCTCGAGGAAACTCAAGTCTCCTGAGCCAGCTATGCTAAATTATCAAAAGGGAGAGGAAATGCACCTCTTGGGATAGGAAGATTTGTCTCTCCTCTGTTCCCTGTTACTTTATTTCCAGTTTGAGTGTCCATATTTGTGGGGAAAAGAAAGAGATCAGACTGCTACTGTGTCTATACAGAAAGAAGTAGACATAAGAGAATCCATTTTGTTCTGTATTTGAGATGCTGTTAATCTGTGACCCTAATCCCAACCTTGTCCTTGCCTGTCTTGTATCTCTCTTCAAACTTAACCTTGTCCTCTCTTCAGTCCGTACGTCCAAGATGACAAAGAAAAGAAGGAACAACGGTTGTGCCAAAAAGGGCCGCAGCCAAGTGCAGCCTATTCGCTGTACTAACTGTGCCCGATGCATGCCCAAGGACAAAACCATTAAGATATTCTTCATTGAAAACATAGTGGAGGCCGCAGCAGTCAGGTACATTTCTGAAATGAGCGTCTTCTATGCCTATGTGCTTCCCAAGCTGTATGTGAAGCTACATTACTGTGTGAGTTGTGCAATTCACAGCAGAGTAGTCAGGAATCAATCTCGTGAAGCCCGCAAGGACTGAACCACCCCTCCCTGATGTAGACCAGTGGGTGCTGCCCCACATTGGGCATCAGAGGAAGGGGTGGCCTGCCCCTCCACACCTGTGAGCGTTTCTCGTTAGGTGGAATGAGAGACTTGAGAAAAGAAATGAGATACAGAGACAAAGTATAGAGAAAGAAAAAGTGGGCCCAGGGGACTGGCGCTCAGCACTCAGAGACCGGTGCTGGCGTGGGTCCTCTGTATGCTTAGCACCCAACATGGGTGCTTTTCTCTAAGGTGAAGGTACGCTTGAGCATGGTCATTGAGGACAAGTCGATTAGAGACTCCCGAGTACGTCTACAATCAGCCTTGCAGGAAGCTTGTGAGCTCGGAAGAACCTAGGGTAACAATGGGGCAAGCCTCTTATCACAGCTTTATTAAAATTCTCTTAAAAAGAGGGGGAGTTAAAGTCTCTACCAAAAATCTAATTACGCTATTTCAAACAATAGAACAGTTTTGCCCATGGTTTCCGGAACAGGGAACTTTAGCTCTAAAAGACTGGGAAAAAATTGGCAAAGAGTTAAAACAAGCAAGTAGGGAAGGTAAAATCATCCCACTTACAGTATGGAATGATTGGGTCATTATTAAAGTAGCTTTAGAGCCGTTTCAAACAGAAGAAGATAGCGTTTCAGTTTCTGATGTCCCTGAAAGCTGTGCAGTAGATTGTGAAAAAGAGGCAGGGATAGAATCCCAGAAAGGAATGGAAAGTTCACACTGTAAATGTGTAGCAGAGCCGGTAATGGCTCAGTCAATGCAAAATGTTGACGATAATCAATTACAGGAGGTGATATATCTTGAAACGTTAAAATTAGAAGAAAAAGGTCCAGAATTAGCAGAGCCATCAGAGTCTAAACCATGATGGCCAACTACTCTTACAGCAGCTCAGATGCCTGTAACTTTACAACCTCAAATGCAGGTTAAACAAGTACAAACTCCAAAAGAAGATCAAATAGAAAAAGATAAGAGTCTCTGTCATGGCGATGAAAATCCAAATACAGTGTCCACAATATCAGCCGGTAGAAAATAAGACCAGCCACCAGTAGCCTATCAATACTGGCCGCCAGTCGAACTTCAGTATCGGCTGCCCCCAGAAAATCTGTATGGACAGCCAGGAATGTTTCCAGCGCCACAAGGCAGGGTGCCATATCCTCAGCCGCCCACCATGAGACTTAATCCTACAGCACCGCCTAGTAGACAGGGTAGTGCATTACATAAAATTATTGATGAGGCAAGAAAACAAGGAGCTATTGAAGCATGGCAATTCCCAGTAATATTAGAATCATGACCACCTGGAGAAGGGGCCCAAGAGGGAAAGCCTCCCATAGCTGAAGCCAGATATGAGTCCTTTTCTATAAAAATGCTAAAAGAAATGAAAGAGGGAGTATAACAGTATGGACCCAACTCTCCTAACATAAGAACATTATTAGATTCCATTGCTTATGGACATAGACTCATTCCTTATGATTGGGAGATTCTGGCAAAATCATCACTTTCACCCTCTCAATTTTTACAATTTAAGACTTGGTGGATTGATGGGGCACAAGAACAAGTCCGAAGAAATAGGACTGCAAATCCTCCAATTAACATAGATGTAGATCAACTATTAGGAACAGGTCAAAATGGGAGCACTGCTATCAACAATAATGCCAAATGAGGCCATTGAGCAAATTAGGGCTATCTGCCTTAGGGCGTGGGAGAAAATCCAAGACCCAGGAATGGCCTGCCCCTCATTCAATACAATAAGACAAGGCTCTAAAGAGCCTACCCTGATTTTGTAGTAAGGCTTCAAGATGCTGCTCAAAAGTCAATTACCAATGAGAATGCCCATAAGGTCATAGTGGAGTTGATGGCATATGAAAACGCCAATCCTGATTGTCAATCAGCCATTAAGCCATTAAAAGGAAGGGTCCCGGCAGGATCAGATGTAATCTCAGAGTACGTTAAAGCCTGTGATGGAATTGGAGGAGCTATGCATAAAGCTATGCTTATGGCTCAAGCAATCACAGGAATTGCTTTAGGAGGACAAGTTAGAACATTTGGGGGAAAATGTTATAATTGTGGTCAAACTGGTCATCTAAAAAAGAATTGCCTAGTCTCAAATAAACAAAATGGAATCTCTAATGTCTACTTCTTTCTATATAGACACAGTAACAGTCTGATCTCTTTCTTTTCCACATATTCATCTAGAAGATTGAGCTGTACTATTACAGTTTCAAAATTTTCTATGTAGTTCTGTATTTTATACTGTATTTCCTCTGAAATAATAGTCATTTAATACTATTCCAAGGCTTGGGGGTATTTTCATTTGAACCATTTGATTAATATTGAATTTAACTTTATTATAATTGATTTTCATTCTTTTTCTAGGCCTGACTTGTGTTAATTTTATGCCTCTTTTAGTGAAGCTGTTTCTTTCACTGTGTTCTGTTTCACTGAAAATGTTTTGTGTGGAAGGAACAGAAAGGGATGATCCCTTTCCTCCTCATCATCAGGGTCACAATTCATATCCCTATAACAAAAGAAAGGTTAACAAGAGAAAAGCATAACAAATTTCTCAATGTATATAAGCATGGTAGCCGAACAAAAAATATGAAGTGTCAGAGGATGGCCAGATGATTGAAGCTTAAATACTCTCTTCAAAGGGGACAGGTAAGTGATGGCTGTAGGCAATTTTAGAGAGACAGTAAATGATTTTAGGAGACATGAATGGACAGAAATTAGCTTATAAATGAGTCTCTTTGTAAACTGAGTGGGACCAGAGAACAAACAATAGCTTGGGACAAAGTTTATTTGGGCTGTAGGTGTGGTGTTTAATTTTCAGTCTCTGTGATATGAGTTTTAATCTTCTCTGGTTAATGAAATTTTAGAGAAGGGATCGAAGGCAATTGTGTTCCTCTTTGGCAGGTCCAGTTTCTAGGTAGATAAGGGCACTTCGGAGAACAGTCTCATCCTATGTTTTGGGAGAGACAGAAGATTGAGAGACAGGAAGGAAGGGGGAAAGGTCAGAGAGACCTTGAAGCAGCTGCTTTAGTTCAGCATGTCAAAGTGACAGATTTGGGGATATTATTTCTGAACCCCAACAGTATTTTCTTATCATTGGTAATAATTTGGAAAATGGATAATTTGATTTTAATTTGATTATTGGCAACTTTAGCAATTTTCATAGATTAATTTGTATATGTTAGCTGTTATAAAAACAAAAACTGACAACTTTGAACTCCATTTCATGGAAACCTAAGTATAATATTTTTGTGCTTTTTTAATTCCTATTTGATATATTTTTAATCTGGGGTGGCAAACTCTGCTATTTTTCATAAAAAGTATTCTTTTTACAAAGCATGTTTTGTCATTCACATCCTATGTTAGTTACCATAGTTACATCAGTTATTGAGACCCAGCAGCGTCAATCTTTTTCCCAATAATGCTTAGTGATTTTTGAAGATTTTTCTTGCTTGTTTCTGTATTTATAGCTAGTTCTTTTCTATCACAGCTTCTCAGTGATAAAGTTTTAAATGTGATTCATTTTTGTTTTCCAGTGGACTTATTAATATCTTTAATCTTGTTTTCTTCTCTAGGAATATTGGAGCATTTGAGTTTTTGTTTTTCCAAAACTCTGAAGCTCTGCCATTCTGCTCTAACACATGAGTGCTAAATTGACTGGTGACTATATTTTTGAGTCATCACCTTCTTCAATTTTCACTGCCAAACTCAAAAGACATATTTCTATATTGTTTATGGCAGACAAAAGAACAAAAAAATTGAACTCTTCCTGATTGTAAGTTAATTATTGGAAGATTACTTGTTTTTCAGTTTAGGTTTCAGGATCACTTTAATTTTGTTGGATATAAAATTCAAAATTAGTGGAAAATACATTGGTTGTTAAATTTGCCATGACACAGTGAGACATCTTAGTTTCCATTGGTATCAGGTCCTTTTTCTAATCTGGAAAGATCTTTTCTAAAAATTGACTTTTGATCCATTTTTCTCCTCCTTTGGAGTTGACCATTACTTGTAAGTCGGCTCTCTGTCATTTACCCTTTATATATATTATCTTCCCTTACCATTGTGTGTCTTCATTCTAAATTGTAGAATTACATCTCAGATTGTCTCTTTATGCTTAAAAATTTATTGTTCTGCTGTGTTATATCTGCCTTTTTGTGCTGCAATGCAGAATTTATTTCAGTTTCTAAATTTAAAAAACACTGATTTGACCTCTTCTTATTTGTGCCTATTTGCTAAGAGCCTGGCTTTATATCTCATTAAGAACTTGAGTCAGGAATCAAACTTTTAAAAAAATTTTTCTGAGTCAGAGCCTTGCTCTGTCTCCCAGGCTGGAGTGCAGTGGCGTGATCTCAGTTCACTGCAACCTCCCCCTCCTGGGTTCAAGTGTTTCTCCTGTCTCAGTCTCCCGAGTAGCTGGGACTAGGGGTGTGCTACCACACCCAGCTAATTTTTGTATTTTTAGTAGAGATGGGGTTTCACCATGTTGGCCAGGCTGGTCTCGAACTTCTGACCTCAAATGATCCACCTACCGCAGCCTCCCAAAGTGCTGGGTTTACAGGTGTGAGCCACCGTGCTGGTTCAGAAATTAAATTTTTTTCCCTGTTTCCTGGAGTAAATCTATTTCTGGGAAAGTATCTATTTTTTACATTTAAAACTTGAATAATATTAAATATATACAGAAAATTGCATAAAATATATGTAT
Organism: Mandrillus leucophaeus; assembly: GCF_000951045.1. Lineage (NCBI taxonomy): Eukaryota > Metazoa > Chordata > Mammalia > Primates > Cercopithecidae > Mandrillus > Mandrillus leucophaeus. The sequence continues at coordinate 1,665,427 of NW_012104109.1, read as the reverse complement.
GGTATAACCAATGGTTAAAACTTAACACCCATATAACTCCAATGTAAGTCGAAAAGTTGAACACAGCCAGCATTGTAAAAGTGCTTTGCAAGACCAGCTATACAATACACAGGGCTCAGTGCAAAATTAAATTATGGGTTTCTTTTTCCAAAGTATTAAAAATTTCAGAACACTAAGAGTAGAGCCTTAAACCAAGCTGGCCCAGGGCCTTTCTGAGCATGTGTTCCCCGCACAATACCACAAGTTGTATGCTAACTTTCAAAGATGGTGTGAGGAGTAAAGGAGATTATGTATGTGTAACCAGTATGTTGAATAGGTGTGATGCATGGATTTTGATCAACATGCAGCTTTATTTTCTTGTCTCCCACAGTCAGTCAGGGTAATCTTTTGCTCCTGGAAGAAACTTCCAGCAGGCCCAAAATTATCATGCAGATTCTTACATAAGACACAGCCCTGCAGAAAAATAAGTTGCAAACCTTATCTCAATTAAATCATTAGAATGCTTAGTACTGTTAATAATTGAAGCTTCTAACTTTTATACCTTAAGTATTTTCCTCCTTTAGCTTGGACCTGCTTCAGCCTGGAGACCTATAGTGGGAAAGGTAGGGTCTTCAACCATACTAAATTGCTGTTCTTTGACTCTGAATTTAAGTAAGAAAGTGATTAATCGAATGGGACATTATTGCTTGGTTTTGTGACTTAGATCAGTGGCCTCCATAAAACCACCTTTGCAAAAATTGTATCAGTGAGAAAATTAGGACAGTGAAATCTGAGCTAACCCACCCCCCATCTTGTTACAGTAGGTGGGTAGGTAGTCAGGCATGAGTGAGGACGGGACTCTCCCCACCCACCAGGAAAGTCAGGCGACCATCAGGTGATGGTTCAGCAGCTGTGACACTAAAATAATAGCTGGTCGCAGATGCCAGGGAAGGTAATTTCCCAGTATGTAAAAACACTTGAAATTGATCACTGGCAGCTTCCAATAAAATCTCAGGAATTGGACAAGTGGGCTCAAGCATAAGTATTAAGAGACAAAATGGCAGAGTATGACCTTGCGGGGGCATTCCACCAGAAAAGGGAAGAAAGCCTCAGATGGGCATGTGCACAGCTTCCTAAACAAACTGCACATGCTCACCTCCCAAGCGCAAGGAGGGCACTGCACATGTGGGAGCCTCACCCTAAAGGAAGAATGAAGGGAAAGGGGCACAAGACGCTGGAAGAGAGCATATAAAGTCCTAGGATCAAGGTTGAACAGAACACTTGACCTCCAAAGTGCCCACTTGAGTCTCTTCCAAGTGTACTTTCCTTTCTTGCTTGCTCTAGATATTTAATAAACTTCCACTCCTGCTCTGAAACTTGCCTTGGTCTCCTTTTCTGCCTTATGCCCCTCTGTCAAATTCTTTCTTCTGAGGAGGCAAGAATTGAGGTTGTTGCAGATCTGTATGGATTTACCATTGGTAACCTGGATATTCGCCAGCCCCAACAACCTTGTCTTTCCCTTAATTATTCCTGGGTCACTGGGCCAAGCTAACTTTGGAAGATATTTCAGCTATAGTTTAAATGATAATAGACCTTGCCCAAACTCGAAGGTTTTTGCATAACTAATGAAGTTCTTCAGGCTAGCGGGAGGAGAGGCATCAGAGTTCTGCTACAGTGCAGAACTGTCAGCTATTATTACAGATGTTATAAGATAGGCAACTTCCCCAATCAATCCTGCAAATATCATCACTACTGTAGAACCTAGGATCAATTGACCTTTTGAGATATCTTTTCAAGTATTGTAACGTCTGACACCCATGGATCCACCTGCACCCACCAACCCTGCTCCTGTGGCTCCATCCAGAAGTGATTTAGCCTATAGAAGGACAGTTTCAACACTCTATGATTTCATCTTTGCCCCGACCAATCAGCAGCAAGCACCCATCACCTGGCCACCCCCCACCCCTTTCCCTAAACTGCCTTTGAAAAACTCCTAACCTAGGAGCTTTGGGCAAGAGTGACTTGAGTACTAACTCCACCTCCCATGAGGTGTGGCCAGCCTCATATCTATTAAACTCTTTTTCTACTACAATGCCATAGTCTTTCTTTGTGTAGCTGGCAGGAAAGCCGCCTCAGTTGGTTACATCTGCAGATCTTCCAAGTTGCCTTTCTTTCTTGTGTATTTAATGAGTGCTTTAGTTCAGGTTGGGTCCTCTTTTGCAGTTTCCTAAAGCAACATTCCCCATCCTTTTTGGCACAGAGACCAGTTTTATGAAGATAGTTTTTCCACAGACTGGGGGGTGGGGGAATGGTTTCAGGATGAAATTTTACCACCTCAGAATCATTAGATTCTCATAAGGAGTGTGCAACCTAGATCCCTCAGATGTGCAGTTCACAGTAAGGTTCACACTCCTATAAGAATCTAATGCAACTGCTGATCTCATAGGACGCAGAGCTCAGCTTTGCTCGCTCACTGCTCACTTCCTGCTGTGGGACCCTGTTCCTAACAGGCCAGACCACAGACCGGTAACAGTCCATGGCCAGGGGTTGGGGACCCCTCCCCTAAAGGATGTGTCTCAGTTCTGTGGTTGCTGTGATTTCTTTCTAAGTTAACAGCAATTTACAGCACCTACTTATTGCTGCATCTTTCTGTTGTAGTTCTCCTCCATCCCCTTGTAAATCCTACATAATTTGGGGTGGGAATTATTGTACGTTCACTTTGCTATCTGACAATTATCTTTTGGAGCCCAATCCTTCTAATATCCTGAAACATGTATAAAATTTTTAGAATACTCAATAAATGGTAACTATTTGTCTTCCTCAATAGATCTCATGACACTTTTTTTTTTCCCCCTACTTGTCCTTTTATAGAAGAGTAAACCATGTGGATTCATTGGGAGAGTTGCTATAAACCACTTCACAGTGGACCTGGGTAGAAAAGATGTTCCTTTAAGGACTGAGACAGGCAAAGTCAGTTTGTCTCCCACTCTGAAACAGTTGTGGTCCACAGTAGATATTTTTAAAATGCCATTTCTTCTTTCCAGGGAACCTAAAAAACTTGTGGATATCCTGGGAGGAAAAGGTGGGGGAGCTTATACTTCTGTAGCTTGATGAATTTCAAAGTTCCTGCATAAAGAAGCAAAAAGAAACTTCAAGTAAGAGACTTTATATGGAACCTGAAGGCAAAATGCAAATTTGGTCTGAGGCAACTGAGCTTCCACCCTAAGAGGTGGAACTCTAAGAACCAGTTAACTTGAATAGCTAGTGGAAGCAGAGAAGTGAAATTAAGAGAGCAGTTTCCAAAAGGGAGCAGACTTTCAATTCGAATTCATGAATAAGGCATAAGGAGAATAGTGTCAAACCCTAGAAGAACACAACATTTCCTTGATCCTTTTTTTCCCCATTGAAGTGCATAAAAGATTCTTTTCAAAATAGTTTTATGAGTATTTTAATAAAAAAATTTGCAAAGGAGTTTTGAAGTTATCTTCTCTAGCATTTTTCTCACATATCAGAAGTTGTTGCTTAAAACGTAAGAAAAAGTTAATTTTGCTTTGTTATCTTTAACATCAACATTCACTCTTCAGCTTAACACAATGTTTCCCTAATAAATTGTTGCTGAACCTGTATCATGTCAGGCATCTTGTAAGAAATAGGGAAGCAACAGTGAACAAAAGTAGGTAAAGTCCTGTTCTCATAGAGCCTGCCTTTTAGAGAGGGAATCAAGAATAAACAAATAAACACAGAAATATGCAATATTTTGTTTGCTTGTAAGTGCCAAGAAGAAAAATAAATCATGGTAAAGGGATAGAGTAGAAGCAAGGAAAAGTGGAATGATGGAGCATAGTTCGTTGAGATAAGTTGTCAAGGAAGTGATGTTGCTTGTGGCAAAATTCTCAGATACTTAAACCAGATGAGCTATTTGAAGGAGGAGTATTAGGCATGAGAACAAATGCAAGTTCAAATATTGATGATAATAGTTATAGAAGTATTAATAATTGTGATAGCAATAGCAGTAGGTACAATCTGTTAAATATGTACTATATATCCATTGTTCTAAGCAATTTCTGTGTGTGTTTATGGTAGTGTCAGTTTTTTTGATGCCCTTAAGAGTTTTGCTTTTTGTTCTTTGTGCATAGAAGGGACTATTTGAGATTTACTTCTCTTTTTATTATGTTTTAAAAAAATGTGAATGTAGATTCATGTACAGGTGTAAGGAATAATACAGAGAAGGCCTGTACACTTCACCTGGTTTCTCCTAACAACATCTTACTGTACTGGAGTACAGTAAGATAATGAGGATATTGATGTTAATGCAATCCATCAATATTATTCAAACATTGCCAGTTTTACATGCTCATTTGTATGTGTGTTTATTTAATTTTATGCAATTTTATCACATTGTAGATTTGTGTGACCACCACTGCAGTCAAGACACAAACAGTTTCATAACTCTGAGGATTCCTCATACTGTCCTTAGCTACACCATCTTCCTTTTCACCCTGGCTTTTGGTAGACTGTAACTCCCGGCAACCACTAATATGTTCTCCACCTCTATAATTTTCGGTGGTGTAATATGAATGAAACCTGACAGTATATAATCATTTAGGATTGGCTTTTTTCACTCAGCATAATTCCCTAAGATTAATCCAAGTTGTTGCATCTATCATTAGTTCATTCCTTTTTTACTGTTGAGTGGTATTCTATGGCACAGATGTATGACAACTTGTTTAACCATTTACTTTTTAAGAGGTATTTGTACTGTTTCTACTTTTTGGCCATTAAAAATAAATGTGCTATGAGCAGTTATGTGCAAGTTTTTATGTAAACAAAATTTTTCATTTCTCTTTAATAAATGCCCAAGGGTAGAATTGCTGAGTCATATAGTAAGTCATGTTTAGTTTTGTAAAACACTGCCAACTATTCTCCATAGTGGTTGTATCATTTTACATTCCCAAGAACAATGTATGAAGGATTCAGTTTCTCTACATTATTTCCAGAATTTGTTATTTTTGTTATTTTTTTATTTTAGCTATTCTAACAGGGGTTACTTTGTTTTTTAGAATTAGTGTTCAGTTTACCACATTCATACATTCAAAATGACTATTTTATCTTTAAGTATGAAACTGCAGCTTATGAGACTTATTCTGTTAATATTTCTAGAAAGTTTTGGCAAATTAACAAGGGCCATTTAATAGTGTTTGGTCTCATTTGCACATTTAATCACTTTTCAACATTTTAAACAGTATTTATACCTTTGATATGATCTATTTTATTTTAAATTACTTCAATTGTCTGACTAACAAATGAAAACTTCAAAGTACTCAAAAATTATAAACATAACAAATTCAATTTTTAAATAAGGTGAAACTATGCCCCATAATGGCTTTAGACTTGTGATTTTAAATTGAAAGCTTATTAAATTTACATAGCTTAACTAAAGTTATAGTTTTTGACAAATGTGCAAAAGTAATTCAATGGAAAAAGGATACTTTTTAACAAATGATGTTGGAACAATTGGATATCAATAGCCCCAAAAAAGAACCTTGGCCTAAACTTCCCATACAAAACTTAACTCAAAATGGATTCTTATGACCTAAATGTAAAACATAAAACTACAAAACTTTTAGGAGAGAATATAATAGAAGTTCTTCCTGACTTAATGTTGGGTGACAAATTCTTGGACATGACACCAAAGGCACAATCCATAAGAAAATCCGTAAGTTGGACTTTTCAAAATTAAAAACCTTTGCTCTGTGAAAGTCTTTGTTAATGCAGTGAAAAGACAAACTACCAACTGTGAGAAAATATTTTGCAAATTATATATTTGGCAAAGAAGTCATTTGCAGAATATATTAAAAAATTCTTCAAACTAAAACTTAAAAAAAAAATCTAATTAGAAAATGAACAAAAGTCTCGGACACTTCACCAGCGTAGACATCTACATGGTAAATAAACACATGGAAACATGTTTAACATTTTTGGCGGTCAAGGAAATACAAATTACGCCTTTAGGAGATACCCTGCACACTAATTAAAATGACCCCCCCCCAAAAAAAAAACCAAATAATTCCAAATGCTAGTGAGAATATGGAGAAACATTTTTTCCTATATTGTTGGTGTGAGTGTAAAGCGGTACAGAACTCTAGAAATTGGTCTGGCACTTTCTTGGAATTAAATGCACACTTTACCTATGACCTCTCAATAGACAGTTCTATTTCTTCCTCTCAAATATGTATGCATTTTGTTTTTATTTTATTTTGTTGCTTCAGCTAGGAATTCAAGTATAATATTGAATAGAAGTGAAAGTGGACATCTTGACCTTGTACCCATTCTTGGGAGAAAAGTGTCCAGTTTCTCACAATTAAGAATTGTGTTGACACTGGGAATTTTGTAAATAGTCTTTACCAAGTTGAGGACGTTTCCATTTTTCCTGTACAAATTGATGTGATCATGTGATTTTTCTATTTTATCCTGATAATATGTAGGATTACATTGATTGGTTTTCGAATGTTGAACCATCCTTGCATACCTGGAGTAAATTCCACTTGGTCATGGTATATAATTTTTAATATATTGTTGGGTTTGCTTTGTTAATGTTTTCTTGCAGATTTTTCTGTTAATGTTCATGAGAAATATTAGTTTGTAGTCTTATTTTCTCATAAAGCTTTTATCTGGTTCATATTAAAGTAATTCTGGTCTTATAGAATGAGTTAAGGAGTATTTACAGTGCTTCTATTTTCTGAATGTGATTGTGGAGACTTGGTACTATTTCTTCAATAAATGTTTGATAGTGAGTGAAACCATATGGGCTTGATGCTTTCTTTTCTTGTGATGCCATTAATTATTGATTCAATTTATTTAAAAATAAGGACTTCAGGTTACTCATTTCTTCTTGTGTGAGTTTTGATAGTTTACATCTTTCAAGGAATTTTATCTAAGTAATGATGTAAGTGTAATTTTTGGCCCTAGATTCATTCATAGTGTTTCATTATTACCTATTTAACTTCCTTTTTCATTTCTGATGTTGCTAATTTGTGTCTTCTCTCTACTTTCTTGGTTAGCATGACTAGTGGTTTATCAATTCTGTTGATCTTTCCAAAGAAATCGCTTTTGGTTCTATTGATTTTCTCAACTGGTTTCCTGTTTCCAATTTTATTGATTTCTGTTCTATTTTTTATTATTTCTTTTTTGCCTGCTTAGGATAAGTTGATTAAATCTTAATCCTTTATAGGGCTTATGTCTTAGGTTGGCTGAGAGGAGATGGTGTGGGGAGGAATTCCCTTCCCCCAGAGGGGGGAACATTTCAAAAATGTGCTTTAGGAAAGCTATGTCGCTGGAGAGTATGCCTTTTTATGGAAAAAGCTTTGGACATGTCCTACAGTGTTATTATTTCCTTCCCCGTGCCAGAGCCTCAAGGGGATCTTTCTTAGCTCTCCATCTTGAGAACCTGAAGGTAGGCTTCCTGGAGTTAGAGTCCATGAAAGTGTGATGCCCTCCTATGAGTGTGGTCACCAAAAGTGTCTCACTGTCATTCCATTCCACGCTAGGCCTCCAGAAATGTGTTGAAATTACCCTTTAAGAGTTCCTACCAGCTTATGCTCCACTGGCTCTGCTCACAGTGCAAAGATTTTGGTTGATGTATCTTTTAGGGATACACCTGTTTCTCCAGATTTCAGGGTGACAATTTGCTTAGTAACCTCAGTCCTCTGACGGGTCCAAGAAAAATAATTGCTTACAGTTGATCCAGATTTTCTTGTTATAGGATGGGAGTGACAACTTTGCAGTTGGTGGAGTTGAAATAAGAAGCCTCCACTGTGTTTAATTTTAAACAGGATATATTTAAGAACAAATGTATCCCTTTTGAAAGATGTTTAGGACTAGGAAGAAAATAATTATCTTGAATACCTGAAATTGTATACCATCTGATAATTTGGTTTACTGTGTGAGGTGGAGTTTCAGATGTCCAGGGCCTTCTTTGTACTGACTAACTTCCATAATAGTACCGTATATTTATATTAATATAAATTATATTCTAGATTTTATAATTTTAAGAGTCCATGGTCAAGTAACACAAATCTCCAGTTTAGCTGTCTTCATGATATCATGGAAGTCTGCCAATTTCCCCAAATTGCTTATTTTTTTTTTTTGATTTTGCATTTTAAAAGATATTTTACAATATTTAAGTATCTTTATGAGTAGGTCTAAAGGTCTTACCTTGACAGGTATTCCACAATATGTAAATATATTTCCTGTCTTTTGAAAAAAATCTTTGACCTTGATTGAATCCTGTATTCTCAGGATCTCAGACATTTATGGATATTATAAATACTGCTAATGATAAAGAGATAATGTTACTTCTATTTCCACATAGAAAAACTTACACTTTGGAAAATTAAGTGACATTTTTCAAAGGAGAAAATTTGGTTAAGTGTTGGATCTGATATTCAAATCCAAGTCTTCTGACTTTAGATACTAAACTCAGTCACTGTAGAGGTTAGATGAGCAATAGTCAGAAATATTCATAGCATAAGACACCATGTACCATTGAATTTTAAGAAATAACACACTATTAGGGTTGTAAGGAAAGATTTATCACATCTTATTGGGGAGATTTGGAAAGTGTGAAAATATCATTTTTGAAAAGATTTAAATAAGATTCTACATATTTATGCATAACAAACTTCATCCCTAAAAGGTATGACAATATAGCTTTAGTCATTTAAGAGCTTAAATGTTTAAATAGATATGAAATTTTAATTCAACAATTTCCCACTAGTAATGTTTTCTAATAGAGCTCATACTAAGTATTTCCATGTATGAAACAATGTTTTTGTACTCATTGAGATGTTAAGAGGAGGATTAAAACATTACAAACTCTTGGAAAATATAATATGCAATGATAATGATTACCCCTAGCAAAATCTTGGCTTCTAAATACCATTCCTTACTCCAAGGAACCAGGGATCACTGGATAAATGATTTACTCTGCTTGTGGCAGGGAAAGTATGCGGTGGATACATTGTATCAGAAAGTAAGGTGGCACTTGAAAATTTATGGGGACATTTCACACCTACTTAAGAGCTGGCCTGAAGAAATTATCACTGGCCAAATTTCAAACACTTTGAACTTCAAAATAGATTATGAGGATAATGAATTAGAAATATTAAATAAAAAGGAATAACATAATACATGAGTCAACTGAGCTAACTTCCCCCAAAATAAAGAGATGGAGGGGCAAAGGAGAACTCTTCTTTACAGAAGAATGCCAGCTAATACTTTGTTTGAAAACGAGTTAGAAATAATCATTTTTTTACCTAAAATATAATGACTATTTTGGGCAAAATGCATAAATAGATACTAAAAGCATTGCATGAAATGTTGCTGGGGAATGAGATATTTACACCATGTCAACATGTCAGCAAACAGATTATTTATGAATTACAAAAGGAAACGGCTATATACATAATGAAATCTGACAGATACTGTGTTAGCATTACTAATAATAGAACAAACTAACATCATTTGCCGTCTAATGTCATGCAGCAGCAGGGGCGAAGAAACACCTATTCCAGTATTCTGGTCTGAGGTGTTTAAAGTAAAATTGATCATGAAGTGACACCAAACAAAATCGTCTGTTGGGGCATTCTACAAATCAACTAACCTGGAATCTTCAAAGGGTCAATGTTATAAATGTCAAAGAGAGAGAGAGAGGGAAAGAGAAGAAGAATCACTTTCTTAGATTGTAAGAGAATAAAGAGGCATAATTCTTGCTTGGGTCACATTAAAAATGTAATTGATGGGGTATTTGGTGTCGCTTGAATATTTACTCAGTGTCAAAATAGTGCTATTCCAAGTATGACCTTTAAGACAGTGCCAGTTGGCTTTTAGATTTTTTAAAAATGGTTTTTATTGATCAACAAGGAGTTAAGTACAGAATTTAAGAGTAAACAAGTAGAAATTTCTATAGTAACTTGACATTGTTGTGGCATGGAGGTGCCTTCTCATTTTCTTAGTAATTCATTTTTATTTTATTTTACAAAAGTATTGTTTCTCAGTTGATCGGAGATGACAAATACTGAGTCTCCTCCATAGATAATTTGAGAAACACTGGATTAGCTAATATTTTTATACCAATGTTTTATTTCTTGAGTGTGATCACGACGGTGTGGCTATGTAGAACAATGGCCTGATTTCCTACATCTTAGGACATATAGGCTGTGTTGTTTAATAGTTAGAGGTGAATATTTTATTATGTGCAGCTTAGTTACAAGCAGTTCAGCAAAAAAAAAAAGTATGTGTCTTTGTGTATGTGTGTGTGTTTAGACATATAGCATATATGGCAAAATGTTAACAATTGGTGAATATAGCTGAAGGGTATGTGGTATTCATTGTAGTTTTTTTTTTTTTTTTACTATTTTTATGTAAGTTTGATATTTTTCAAAATAAAAGGATGGGGTCAAAAGGGGTCTTGAGTCAAAGGAAACTTTGCAACCCATAGACCCTTGGACTTTTTTAGCTCTCCAAATATATCTCTCTTTAATATCTCTTTTTTAGCTTATAAAAATCATGATCTTGTACCAGAGTTGTATATTTAAAAATGAATAATAACCTTTATAAATTAAATGATATATTCATTATTACAACATAATGCATATAAGATAAGTCATTTCAGAAATATATTCAGGGACTAAAGAATAAACATCAACTGTGATCTGAATAAACTGCTGTTGGGATAAATAGTAACCGAGATAACTTCAAAGTTGTTTCTGTAGCCCCTTTGTTTCTGATATAGGTTGCTATTGAATCCAGAGTTATTTTATTTCATTATAATCATTTTTATAAGTCATAGTCCTCTCCATTAATCTTTATATAGTAGTTTTATATTATAATTTATTTCATAGCTGGTTTCTCCCACCCTTCCTGTAAGGTAAATTTAAAACATTTTTACTACTAAGTAATAGAGAGGTTGAGTGGCTTGTTCTGTGTCATGCTGAGAGCTAATTATATAGGCAGAATTTAAAGGTATAGGCTTTGCAGTTTTAGCAAAAGAATCATAGCAATACTAATAATAAATATCACATTTAAAAATCAAACCCTAATTTTTCTAAAACAAAATATTGGTAATACTCTTGATTTTATTTCCTTTTCTGGCTCTGATTACTTAAAACTCAAATATAAATTTATTACTTATTATTTAAGACATTCAATAAGTGCCATAGGTAATGGATAGCAAATTACATAAAACAAGATCCTTCCCCTCCAGATGATATGTCATGGCAAATGAGATAGATTTATAAAGAAGTACAATAAAGTGTTATGTGGTATAAGAGAAGTTTGAATGGACTGTAAAGATGGAGTGGTCAGATTTATCTGGCTGAGGAGCGTCAGACATCTCCAGATTTTAGTCACACTCATTGAGATTATTTGTAAGAGTTATGAGTGGTTACTGAAGAAATGCAAATACCTTACTCAGCAACTGCAGTGGTTTTCAACTGATTTGTCTTTGAGTCAGCTTTCTAGTATTAGAATTTTGTCAGAACAAGCAAAGGAGTAAAAGCCTAAAACATTTTTAAAAATCCATAATTATAATGCTATCTGTAATAGAGCATGATGGTATCTTCACGTTTATAAAAATAGTTTGCTCTGTTTCTGTTCAGCATGATGTTGCTTCTTGAGAAGAAAATTTCACTTTCTGGTTGTGCTGTCTTGTGTCTCTTGTGATCTGTTTAGCCTGTTGATTGTTTTTCTTAAGCACAAATATTATTCATTTAATTTTCAAAATTCATAGTTTTCAAAAATCTTATGAAGACCCTTAGAATATGTAGATATCCAGCTTTCCCAACATCATTTATTAAAGAGACTATCCTTTGCCAATTTTGTATTCTAGGCATTCTTGTCAAATATTAGTCGACTGTGTATGTGTGGGTTTATTTCAGGACCCTCTATTCTATTGATATATGTGTCTGTTTTTATGCCAGCACAATATTGTTTTGATTACTATAGCTTTGTAATATAGCTTAAAGTCAGGAAGTATGATGTTTCCAGATTTATTCTTCTTTCTTGAAATTGCTTTGGCTATTGCAGGTCTTTTGTGGTTCCATATGAGTTTTAGGATTTCTTTTCTATTTCTCTGAAAAATGGCATTGGAATTTTGATAGGGATTGATTGAATTTGTAAATTGCTTTGAATAGTATGAACATCTTAACAATATTAATTCTTCCAATACATGAACACAGGCTATCTTTCCATTGATTTATGTCTTCTTCAATTTATTTTATCAGTGTTTTATAGTTTCAGTGTATAGATCTTTCACTCCCTTGGTTAAATTTATTCTTAAGTACTTTATTCTTTTCTTAACTTTTATTTTAAGTTCAGGGACACAAATGCAGATTTGTTACATAGGTAAACTTGTGTCATGGGGGTTTGTGGTACAGATTTTCTCATTGTCATTAAGCCTAGTACCCATTAGCTGTTTTTCCTGATCCTCTCCCTCGTCCCACCCTCTACCCTCCAAAAGGCCCCACTGTTTGTTGTTCCCCTCTTTGTGTCCACGTGTTCTCATCGTTTAGCTTCCACTTACAAGTGAGAACATGTGGTATTTGGTTTTCTGTTCCTGTGTTATATTGCTAAGGATAATGGTCTCCAGCCTCATCCATGTCCCCGCAAAGGACATGATCTCATTCTTTTTTTATCAGGCTGTTGATTCTTGGTGCCAGGTTGCTATTTATCTGGGCTTCTGGGGCCTCTTGTTCACATTCACAGTGAATATATCCACACATTACATGCTCATCTCAGGAAATGTTGTTTCTATTATGTATCACATTAATATATTTGGGATTCTTTTTAAGAATCAAATATGCCTAACATAACCTTACTAAAAATACACTAAAGGTAGCTATTTATGTTTCTTTTGATAGGAACATCTGTCACAGATTCTGGCACCCAGTGGGCTCTCAGAAGTACTTCTTGAATAAATAGGAGGCTGTCCCAGTAGGTGTGGCTGTCACTTGAGTATGAATGAGAAGTTTTGTGCCAGAAAAAGTATGTTTCTATTTGTAAAACAAAATATGTTTGGAAGAATTTATTGCATAATAGTGTTTTTATGATATAATTGTTAATTTTATACTACAAGCATTTAAAAATAATTGGAAATGCTGGTGTTTATTGAAGATTAACACAGTTGTTTTTATGAAGACAACTTGTGAGGTTTCCCGGTTCTCTCTTTTCATCCTCATTCAGTCCTCTACTTCTTTTGTGGGACCCTTTTCCTACCAGCGTTTTGTGGCTAAGCTGTCTTTTCCTACTTTTATTTAAGCATGTTTGGGGACATGTAAGGTTAAAGGTATTAGCAAATAAAGTTTTTTTTTTTTTTTTTCATTTAAAAACCGATACTGTGTTTCAGAAGTTGAAATCTTTTATATGTAGCTCTGTTTTTACTTTTTTTCCACAATTTTGCTTTTGGTATCATGAATAAAATATATGTTATTTTCACTGCTTTATGGATGACTGAAAACAATTACTACAGAAAGTTGTAGGAGGAGAATATGAAGCAGCTTTAACCATTAGAACATGAATGATTATGCTCAGAGCTTTGCTAATTTGTAGGGAGAGAATAGTTAACCAACTACCCACAAATACAGAGCAATATTGCATCTGCTAAACTTTTTAAATATTATAATTCTTTTTTTCTTACTCAGTGGTGATTGATTACATTTTTTTTTCTTAAGAATCACTTATTTGCAACAGCTGTTTATCCTGATATCAGACTATGTCAAAATGGTTGCTGACTTAAAAAGGTCTTGCCATACACTTTATTATATACCGAATGAGAACTGACATTACTACTGAGAAATAGGGCTCTCTGCATCAAAACATCTTCTAGATTTGTGTTTGGATAGACCTGCTGAACTAATGCAACCTGACTGTGAACCAGGGCTAGTGTTTTACACTTGGAAATCATAAATCCTGACAGAGCAATGAAAATAAGTCTATAAAGAAAAATTTAAAAATAATAGCAGGGATAACTTATCATCATTCAGGAAGGTTTTATGATTAGTTTTTAATGTGGTCTTTCGTGTGGTCTGGCTCTAATGGTGAGATAAATTGACAGTTGGTGAGGGCTGTGAGTACTACATTTTTCTCAGGTATTTGGGCTAGCTAGTCTCATTATAGCAGTAAGGTGAACAGTGGAAGGTGTGGTTTGTTTTCAGTGTATTTGGGATTTAAACAAGGCTACAGACACTTAACAACCCCTGACTAGCCCAGTCTGCAGGTTTACTAAGCGATTTCCCAGAGGGGTGGTGTGGTTAATTCTTTCTGAATGAGATTTTCCCTCCCATGGTTACCTAATGTTAATAAAATGGTTCTAAAGGCTGTCTTATCTTAGTGTGAGCCAGAGAAGGTCAAGATGAAATGTGTGAGAAACCCTCCTACATAGTCACTAATCATTTTCACCGAGGATTTTTGATGGCTCTGGATTCAACGTGTTGCAGCTGCCAAAATGCTGTTAAACAACAGGCCGTAGAAAAGATATAAAAAAACGATATTTTCTTTGATGTCTTGAAAAAGAGAGTTTTTGTTTGTTTGTTTTTCTTTGTTTTTTTCTTTCTTTCTTTCTTTTTGTTTTTTGAGACGGAGTCTCACTCTTTTCGCGCCCAGGCAGGAGTGCAATGGCGCGACCTCGGCTCACTGCAAGCTCCGCCTTCTGGGTTTACGCCATTCTCCTGCCTCAGCCTTCTGAGGAGCTGGGACTATAGGCGCCCTCCACCACGCCCGGATAATTTTTTGTATTTTTAGTAGAGACGGGGTTTCACCGTGTTAGCCAGGATGGTCTCCATTTGCTGACCTCCTGATCCGCCCATCTCGGCCTCCCAAAGGGCTGGGATTACAGGCATGAGCCACCGCGCCCGGTCTTTTTTTTTTTCTTTTTTTCTTTGTGGGGGGTAGAATTGTGGAGAGAGTAATGCTTTTCCCTTAAATGTGTTATGCATGCGGAAAGAACAGTAGGTGTACTGATTATCTTGGGCTTTCAAATTAGAATGAGAGAAAAAAATAACAATGAATCTTTTAGCTAATTTGGCTTTGATAAAAAGTGATATGTTTCTGTTTCGCTAGTGTCAATGAATACTTTGCATAAAAATCCCGTACTCATTCAATGTACACCTTGCCTTGAAGAGTAAAATGTTTCATCTTTTCCAAGTGAACAATAATGTAAATTAGGAAATAGGCAATTGATTTGTTGAAAATATAAAATCTATTCAATTCATTACAAATGCAGAGGAAGAAAACACAAGGTCCATTCAGCCATCTACAGTAGGGTAGTTCTTTGTTTTAATAATTATTAAAGAATAATGGAAACGTAATGAGACTAATCTTTATATCTTTGATGTGAGTTTTACAGAATTAGTCATGCATAATTGCTCATCTGCCCCATAACATGAAGGAGATCGTGCTTTGGTCCTGAGAAGAAAGTCATATTAAGCATGCAACAGTGTTAGCTTCAATTCTTAGTGTAGGGAGAAGAAATCAGCATTAACGAATAGTCTTACTACAAATTTTACAAATTCTTCCTCAACGAAGAGACAGAGCCTTTGCTTTAATTATTAAGCATTGACTTTTAGCAAGAACATGCTTTTCATCCTGGAAATACTGTAGGAAGTAATCAGTCAATGACTGAGTTATATGCCAGGAGAGTATGATGATTCCATGTATATAATGTTTCTTTCTGACATTATTTAAAAAGTTTATTTAATGTTATATCTAAGAGATTTTGCATGTTCAACCCTTTTTTCTTTTCCACAATAGTGTGATAAGGACCTGCTCAATTTCCCTTTGCCTTTTATGTAGCCATTGTTTTATCTCAGGGCTTTTGGTAGGTATTCATGGTAAAATATTAAAATAGTTAGAAAGCAAGTAGACAGTATAAATTCACTCTCAAGTACTACTGGGAGAAAAATCGAATATATACTCCCTTATTGAATAGAAAATTTTGGTCTGAATTCATTGCTTCAGCTACTTCTTACTATTCCCCTCCCTCTCCCGCCCTTCATCACACTGATTATCCCAGATCACTTACCATTGTATATCTTTATGCCTTTGCATATGCTTTTTTGTTTTTCCTTGCCAGGGAAAGTTCTCTATTTCAGGAAATCTCAAACAGGAGCTTTATCCTACTAAGCTTCTATGCGTCTATGTATTTCTTTACATTTTCTTTATAGGGCTTTTAAATTACATTGAAACCCAGATACGGTTCTCCTCTGATTTCTCCATCAAGCATGAAACAACCCTGGGCACTTATTTTGCATTCTCCCAAAATAAAACATGCTCCACAAAGTGTCAGTGTGAAGTGTGGAATTTATTGAAAAAGCATAGTAGAATCCAAACGAAGAATTCTATACTACACATAACACAAACATTTCACCTCCAAATATCCTCTGGATATCCCCTTTCTGCTGCCAGTTACTCCCTCTTTCAGTCTTTCCCCAACTCCCAACAGTGTCTCTCTTTCCTTCTACATTCCTGTGCATAGAGCTAGACCCCAGGTCTTCAAATCCTAGTTGTCAGCCCTGATTCTGAGCAGGTTTATCAAAACACTTCCTAAACAAATGATTGGCTCTCCTTAAGATGATATCTTACTTCAGCTGGTAAGAAAAGGTTTTCCTGCATATTAATATCATGGTATAGGTGACTGCTGATGGTATATCTTTCTTTACTAGATCATGCACTGTTCAGGAGCAGAAAAATGTGACTGTTCTCTCCACCACACATTGTCCTACTACTGTGTACCCTGTCTCAGTAAATGCCAGTCAGTTACCCAAGCTTGATTCTTGCATTCTTTCACTACTTCCCTGGTTCACATTCCAGTTGGCCACCAGGTTATACTTATTTTATCTTCAAAATTCTCTCTCTGAAATGCAAATCAAAACTACAATGAGATGCCATCTCATACCAGTGAGTTTGAGATGGCAGTTATTAAAAAGTTCAAACATAACAGATGCGAGATTGTGGAGAACAGAAAACACTTATGCACTGTTGGTGGGAGTGTAAATTAGTTCAACCATTGTGGAAAGTAGTGTGGTGATTTCTCAAAGAGCTGAAAGCAGAACTACCAATCCATCCAGTCATTCCATTATTGGGTATATACCCAGAAGTATATAAATTGTTCTATCATAAAGACACATGCATAGGTAGGTCTACTGTATCACTACTTACAATAGCAAAGACATGGAATCAACCTAAATGCCCATCGGTGATAGACTGGATTTTTAAAAAAAGTGGTAGATATACATTATGGAATATTATGCAGTCATAAAAAAGAATGGGATCATGTCCTTTGCAGGCACATGGATGAAGCTGGAGGCCATCATCCTTAGTAAACAGGGCAGGAACAGAAAACCAAATACCGTATGTTCTCACTTATAAGTGGGAGCTAAATGATGAGAACACATGGATACAAAGAGGGGAACAAAAGACACTGGGGCATACTTGAGGATGGAGGGTGGGAGGAGGGAGGGGATCAGAAAAAAATAACTATTGAGTACTAAGCTTAGTACCTGGTGACAAAATAAACTGTACAACAAACACATGTGGCACAAATTTATCTATATAACAAACCTGCACATGTACCCCTGAACCTAAAAGTTAAAAAAGAAGATAAAAATCCCCAAATTCTCTCTCTATCCCCATTGCTATGCTCTAATTATGGCTTCATTAGATCATTGTAATAGGTTTCTATGGGACTTTCTGCCTCTCATATTGCCATTCCTCTCCACCACTTTGCCACCTACTATATTTTGCAAAAATCATGCCACCTGAGAGAAAGAGAGAGAAGATCCCACTGTGTTCAGAAAAAGTGTAGTCTCAAGATCTTTGCATAGTAATTCACAGCTGTGGCAATTCTAGACAGCTACCTCTTTTTCTAATCTTGGGCTACTCTCCTCCATACACCACCTGTTCTAGACACAAAGAAGCATTCATTCCAAGTTCCTTGTACCTGACATGTGTGCCAATACCTTCTTGACTTTGCTCATGCTGTTCTTTATGCCTAGGATATCTTTTTCCCCAAAGTCTTTACCTCACTAACTTTAGATCTTTCTTCAAAGTCCAGCACAAGTGTCAGCTTTGCTTTGAAGCCTGCATGCCCTGTCCCTTCCATTTAGAATTAATTGGATTTTCCTCTCCAAAAACTTGTATGGTACATTTCTTTACTACAATAGTTATCACACTGCATTATGCATTTAATTATTTGTGTAAGTTTCTTTCCCACCAGATAGGAGAACAGGAACTAGGATTTATTTATCTTAAAATTGCTTTTGCCACCTCAGAACCTAGTACATATTAATTGGTCATTCATTCATTCATTCATTCGCAATATGGTTTAGACAGCAAAGGGGTTGAAACTACAATTTACAATTACAACAGTGAAAAAGACTAGTATGAGGGTGCATAGCAGGGAGATACGCTGCTATATCTATGTTGTTATGTCTATGCTGGAGGAGATTTAGTTGAGAAAAGTAAAGTATTATTTAAGATTAAAAAAATGTTGATGAAGGGTTAAATAAAACCAACAGGGTATCTGAGTGAAGAGCATTTCAGTTAGTGGGAGAAACAGCACATACTCTGGAAGGATGGAGCATGCTTTGAGACGTGAAAAAAGGTAAACATGCCTGACATGCAGAGAGTGAAAGGAGTACAGTGAGAGAGATAATGGAGAGATGAGCAAGGGCCGTGAATGGTAATGACTTTTTAAAACACATAAACGAAGCCCCATAAACCATTGAAAACTCCTTTCACGGTTTTTAGCAAACAATGATATACTCAACCTGTGTTTTAAAAAATATCATTCTGGCTGCAAAATAGAGAGCAGATTTGAGGGAGGCAAGAATAAAAGCAGGGACACCAGTCAAGATACAGTAGAGGGAGAAAATAGGAGATGTATTTTACGAGGCAAAAATGAGCCAGGTTTGGTATTAAGTTGGTTCAGGGTGCAAGGAAGAGGTGTTACAAATGATGCTAAAATATGTGGCATGTGCTACTTAATGAAGTGAGATATCCATTCAATGAGAGGCAAAACATGAGCATAAAGTTATGGGTAGTAGTGATGGAGTAGACTGTGGCAGATTTTGAATTTAATGTTCTGAAGCCTCTTTTAAATATCCTGGTGCTGGTGTTAAACAGGCAGTCAGAAAAGTGGCTGGAGCTTAGGATAAAATTTGGTAAAAGCTTGTAGGGTAATAATGAAAACCATCAGCATGAGTGAAATCACCTAAAGTGATTTTATATTTTAAAAGCAAAGATCCCAAGCCAACATTTAATGTTTTGGTGGCGAAGTTTGACTATACCAAGGAGACAGAGTAGGAATTGTCCAACTCATTGAACTTAGTTCAAAATCAAAGAAGCTAAAGGAAGGGAGTGTTTGAAAAATAGGGGAAGGATAGGAGAGTAGCATCAAGGGTAAATATCAAGAAGACATGCAGCAAGGCGCACACACACACACACACACTCTTGAATTTAATTACATGAAGGTAATTGGATTGAGAGTGATTGTGAGAACATAAAATATAGATAGAAACTGTAGAACAGTCTTTTGAAATGTTTTGTTGTGAAGGGAGGAAAGAGATCAGTGGTTACTAGAAGTCATGTGAGGTCAATAAGGGATTTTCCGCTTTTTTTGTGTATGTATATTTATTGTATGGGAGAGAAATTTAGCCCATTTACTTGTGGATGGGAAGGAACTACTAAAGAGTAAGAGGTTAGAGGTTAACATACAAAAAAGAAGAAATACCTGATAGTCCAAAATCCTGAGAAATTTGATGGAAATAGGGGATAAAAACAGAGGTGGGATAGATTGAGTCTCAGTTTAATCATTTCAGAGGCTGAAAGACTTGATTCTCTTGGTTCAGCTGGGACTGATGATGGCACCAACAATTATGAGCTCAGCTTATCCTTCCTGGGGTTTTTGACAAGGCCGGTAGCTTGATACTTTCTATCTACACAACCCAGGCTGTTAGGGCTCCCGAACGTCACATGCACATTCTATGATGATAGAGTTCCCATCAATTAAGGTTGACTAGGCTGCAAATGTATGATAAGTGTAAATGAACTTGGAATTTGCAAAGAGGTTCCCATATCATTTTATTTTAATCCACATTGTGTCACCTCATTTAAACACGTTATGTGTATATAGCCAAAGAAGGTGAACTTATACGAACTATGCATACTTGACAGACCATTTCCATGCTTGATAGTGAAGTGTAACTTTGAGAAGTCTCTACCCTTAGGCAACACCGTATCTACTAGCGATCTTCAGCCCACTTCTCACACTGCAGAAAATCAAATAGGCTTTATTCTTTAGGTCCATCTCAACTTAAGCATCTCTTTATTTCAGAGTGTTTTACTTGTTCAGTACTTCAAGAGAATATTGTTTTGTGATGGGTAAAGAATGATCAAAAGTAAACATCACAAAAGTAATAATTATTTATTTTGAAAATTTGAAAAATATGGGAAAGTATTAAGAAGTAAATGAAAATCTTACTCTAAAAATTCACATATAACCATTATATATATATATATATATATATATATATTCCTGTATTTTTCACCAGCCTTATGTATCTATTGTCTATTCCCTCTGTCTAAATATGTGGAGAGAGGAAAAAAATAGGAATTCTAATATACATACAATTTAGTTTTTCACTTTTTTTCTCCTAATAAAAAGTGCCTAATGGGCATATTCAAATGCATGCTTTTAAAACGGCATTTCAATGGCTGCAAAATGTTCCATCATTAGCATACAGCATCATTATTTAACCATCTTTGGACATTAAGGCTAATTTCAGAATTTTATAATAATAATATAATAATTGACATATTTACACAGAATAATTTATGCTTATATCTAATAATTTCAGTGAGATAGATTCACAGAAGCAGAATTCCTGAAAAGTGGTGTATGTATATGCCTTCGAGAAAAACTACACAAATTTGTAACCTTATTAAAAGTGGTTTATGTAACACTGGAACACAAAACCAAACACTGCATGTTCTCACTCATAAGTGGCATTTCAACAAGAGAATGCATAGACACAGGGAGGGGAACAACACACACCAGGGCCAGTTGAGGGGTGGGGACCGAGGGGAGGAAGAGCATTAGGACAAATAGCGAATGCCTGCGGGGCTTAAAACCTAGATGACGGGTTGATAGGTGCAGCAAACCACTATGGCACACGTATACCTATGTACCAAACCTACATGGTCTTGCACTTGTATTCAGGAACTTAAAAAAAAAAAAAAAAGCAGTTTATGAGTGTGCTCATCCCATCACACCCTTGTGAGCATTGAGTATTTCAGCATGCACGTATTCATTAGGTACTGCTATTTTTGTTTTTATGTTTCTCAGGATTGATGTTTTTTTGCTTATATTTCTCAGAGTGTTAGCATTGACCACATTGATTTCATAAGCCTTTTTTAATTTTTAATTTTACTTTAAGTCCCAGGATACATGTGTAGAACGTGCAGGTTTGTTACATAGGTAAACATGTGCCATAGTGGTTTGCTGCACCTATCAACCTGTTAGCTAGGTGTTAAGCCCCACATGCATTAGCTATTTGTCCTGATGCTCTCTCTCACCCCAGCCCCACCCCGACAGGCCCCAGTGTGTGATGTTCCCCTCCCTGTGTCCATGTGTTCTCATTGTTCAGCTCCCACTCATGAGTAAGAACATACAGTGTTTGGTTTTCTGTTCCTGTATTAGTTTGCTGAGGATGATGTGTTCCAGCTCATAAACCTGTTTATAGAGTACTTTTTGCTGTTTGTTATGTCACATCAATGTTGGCCAATTAATTTTTCTACTTTTTAAATTTTAAAAATATTTTCTGATATTCATATATTTCAAACAGCTGCTTGATACTTATGTATTCAAATATTTAGCAAAATAAAGTGAAAGAAAAAAACAATTATTTCCTTTTACTTTGTTTTGCTAAATATTCTTTCTCTGTACAATTATTAGAAAATATTCCCTTGATTTATTTTCAATTTTTATTGGAGTAAATTTTTTATGTTGAACTCTTTATTTATTTTTGTTTAAGACGTGATCTCTTATTTTCTGGGATTCCAAGTACAGTAAAATATTTCTAACGGCTCTGAGCATTAAGTCAACAAATCATATATCAAATCTTTGATTATATATCAGCTATTTTAGTCCACATGTAGCCCTTACATTTTTCTCAAAATAGGAATGAAATGCAGAATTCAGCTTCTGAAGTGGTTTCAACAAGAAAAACCACTCATACCAAACCTTTCATGATTTATGTCAAATTTACTTAAAAATGATGTGGTCATTCATTGCTGTGTATAGAATCCATCATCTTTCTCTTTTCTCTGTGCTATCTATATTCTTTCTTTTTCCTTTTTTCTTAGTCTACCTCCTTTCCTCCTCCAGTATTATCTTAAATTCCCCTCCTGAACTTTTTCATCTCTCATTACCCTAAGCATGCCTTCATTGTATCTAAGTTATTTCTCAAATTAGTTTTCCTAACAAATGCTGTGTTCTTCTTAAAACTAATCTCAGTAAACCAAATTTTCTCTATGGTTTTCAAGGTTACTTTTATGAAAGTGATTCATGGAATTCCTTACATACATCAAATATTGAGCAAAAACATTGAGAATTCTTTAGTTGAAACTTCCAGAGTCACTTTTTAGGCAAATTGGGTCAGCGCCTCTGAGCTATACTCCATCTAAAAGAAGTCCATCCCGGCCGGGCACGGTGGCTCATGCCTCTAATTCCAGCAATTTCCGAGGCGGAGGCAGACGGATCACCTGAGGTCAGGAATTCAAGACAAACCTGGCCAACATGGTGAAAGCCTGTCTCTACTAAAAATAAAAAATTAGCTGGGTGTGGTGGTGTGTGCCTGTAATCCCAGCTACTCAGGAGGCCGAGGCAGGAGAATCACTTGAACCCGGGAGGCAGAGGTTGCAGTGAGCCGAGATCGTTGCCATTGCACTCCTGCCTGGGCGAAAAGAGTGAGACTCCGTCTCAAAAACAGAAAAACAAACAAAAAAAACCCCAAAAAACAAAACAAACAAACAAAAAGAAGTCCATCCCACAGCTGATTATATGACAACTAAATAACCAAGACAAACTCTAAGTGTTCCTTGAACAAATGTATGTCTTCAAGTTCTACATAACGCTGAATCAGACCTACCGGAAGTGATGTTGTCCCACTGGAGGCAAGCACAAGGGCAATTTCCAAGCAGTCGTTATCTTCTGCATCTGTGCTTTTGCACTACATCGAACAGAAACCGTTGCTCAACCTGGGAGTTTTGATTTAGCTTCAAATGCCACAAAGCAATGAAACACCAATTGTCTACTCTTCAGGAAGTATTGCTCAGGAACCAGGCCTTTCACAAACATTCATGTGAACTGTCTATGCATAAAGTATACGTTTTAAAGGGGGGGGAATTACATTGCTTTTCTCAAATGAAATGATTGCATTATGTTTGCCACACCAAGCGCTCACATTCTGAATTGTTCGTATAAAAGCTTTGGCTTTCAAATGTAGCTGTTTGCATGGAAGTTATTCTGATATTTAAGTCTGTAAAGGTCTGTGGCACGTGCCAATTTGCCGTTGTAACAGATCCAAAGTACTTACTTTGCTGGGTGTGGGGACCAAAGCAGCCACGGTCAAGAGAACAAGTTACTTTGCCGGATCATTCTGGGGAAAACCGTTCACGATTCTGGGACACTATTCAACGTTTCTCCAAGTGCTCCTAGTTCTAAATTAAATCCCTGCGATCCGAGCACAGCTCCTCTGTGTCACTTATTTACAGCATCTCAGATTGACAGACGTTATTGTTTCTGTTATTTTAACCTCAGCTGAGTTTGAGGAATGTGCAGACAGAAACCTTATCGAACCTGTCACAATTGTGCCTCATCACCCTCAAACAAATAGTGAGTCTGAACGCAGAGAACAGATAAGTAAAGGCCTTCTGAAACACATTGCTGGAGGCCACTGGCCCAGAAGACTTGCCAAATTTCTCATTGCTTAACCTTCCACTCCATGTTCAACAAGAAAAACCCATCCTGTTAATGGTCTGACTTTGGAAGTTGCCTCAAACATTTCCATCCACATTTAACTAAAGGCATACGAGAGACACAAACACATTTTCAAGAAACCTTTCTGTCTGCACTTAGGCATATAGAATTTTCACTGCAACTATCCGTTTGTGAAGAATTGTACAACTGGGGCTAGAGTTTTCACTGCAACTATCCGTTTGCAAAGAATTGTACAACTGGGGTTAAACAAGGTCTTCCCACTATAGGGAAGAGGTGATGGGGCTGTGCTACTTTAAGTCTAGAGTGTCTATAAGTCAAGATTGCTGGGTTGATCCCTACAAAGTCACTTCATCTCTGGGTCATTGGCAGCAGTAGGAAAGTTTTGAGACCATCTGGCTTTTATTTTACAGTTATATCTGATGTAGATTCACTGACTCACAATGTGAAGAAGGAGGAATTCTTCTCTGACCATTCAGAGGGCTGGGATGGCATCATCTGCCATCTCCGTGACTCCTCCACAGAGAGTCTCTCAGCAGTCTGCTCTCTTACCGGCTGAAAAATGATTTTAGCTAAAAAGAAAAGGATGCCATGCTTGCCATGGGGGACTGTGGCCCAATGTATGTTTCTTACTTTTAACTTAATTTATTTTGTACTTTTTGTAGGTCTATGCATGCTTCAGGAATGTGGAGATGGCTTAACTGTGAGTGATACTTGTCATAATAAAGTGTTTTTTTGAAGACCCTTTGATCCCTTGTGTGGCTGCTACCAAAAACAAACTGAGACAAGGATGAATGCAAACAACACAGCTCATAACATCTCTGCCGAAGACTTCAGCGCAGCTTTGTTCTTAACTCTTTCGGGTGTTATCTAACGCAAATTGTAAGGAATTTATTTCCCTCTATTTCTCTTCCCTGTATTCTTTCCTTTTCATTCCCATTTCAGATGACCAGAATATTGTATTTTTCTGGTAACGTCTGAGAGCACTAGGAGAGACCTCAGGTTTTTAAACTACTCCAAGGAGCTAAGCCTGCCTTGTAGTGGTAGAAGGTAGAAGACAGCTGAGAAGCAAAGCCAGTGTGTACATTCAATATTCCCCTAAACCTGAAGGGCTTCTTCTCTCTCACGTCTGTATTAGGCTTTTGCTTGAAATTTGGTTGAAAACAAGCAAACAGAATCACAGAGCTAGCCAACAGAAAGAACTAGCCATGTAAAAATCACTTGATCCCCAGACTCGGTAGTGGTGGTTGCAGGTGCCTATATGTGTATGCACAGTGATAATGACAGATAGTGGGGTCCAGCAGTGGGAGTAGTGCACATATCAATATTACCCAAGGAACCCAGTCAACTCGTACATCCTATCCCCAGATTGGCCTGTATCCCTACCAGTATGTGTTAGTTTGTGAGACGGACAGATAGAATAAGAACTAGAGAGAGAATGAGAGTGTGTGGGAGGAGGGATAGGGAGTAGGGTGGGGTACAGAGGAAGCATGTGACTACAAAAGAGTCAAAAGACTTGTAAGTATTCCACGGGGATCCCTATCTTCTATTTAGAGAGGGGTATTGAATAGAAGAATGGATTGCCCATGGTCCACGGAATGGGGCACTGGACTAGAAGAAAGACATGGGCATGTATTTAAAGATTATTAAAATGGAATTATCCAGCAAAATGTGGGAAAAGCAATTTACTTGTGAAAAGAAATTACAGGAAAGGTACTCCGATTTTCCAACCACTCGGCAAAACACAATTGGAAATGGAAATCAGGAAGGTGGAAGAAGTTATGTGGAAATAACACTTCTTCTCTAGATCATCCTCTTCCTGACTGGGTGGAGTGCTATATGAACAAGCAATTTGGGGTGAATTGATATGAGAAATTCATGCATAATAAGTAAAATCAGCACTGGTCACCTTCGCTCAGGGTCTTCCTCTGTCGAAGGACACATACCCTGTTCTGTTGCCTCTTGGGTTGTTGGCATAATTTCCTGAAGTCATAATTAAAGTTCTTTATGTCTCTTTGAAGACAACAAAATAAGAAAATTAGACTACAGTTATTGTTTCAAAATGTATAGCCAGGTGCAGTGGCTCATACGTGTAATCCCAGTGATTTTGGAGGACTGCATAAGGCCAGGAGTTAGAGACCAGCTTGGTCAACAGAGCAAGATCTTGTCTTAACAAAAAAGAAAGCAATTAGGTGGGCATGGTGGTATGCTCCTGTAGTCCCAGGTACTTGGGAGGTTGAGGCTGTTGGGTCGATTGATCCCAGGAGCTTGAGGTTGCAATGAGCTATGATCATGCCATTGGATTCCAGCTTGGGTGACAGAGCAAGACCCTGTCTCAAAAAAAAAAAAAAAAAAAAAAAAAAAAAAAAAAGGTCATAGTCTCTTAGCAAATAGTGAAATTATTATTTTATTTGGTCTTGATTACCATTAAAAAAGAAATATGGTCGATGCAAAAATCCTCAATAAAATACTGGCAAACCGGATTCAGCAACACATCAAAAAGCTTATCCACCATGATCAAGTGGGCTTCATCCCTGGGATGCAAGGCTGGTTCAACATTCGCAAATCAATAAACATAATCCAGCATATAAACAGAACCAAAGACAAGAACCACATG
>NW_012104109.1:1605372-1636432 GCF_000951045.1 Mandrillus leucophaeus | reverse complement strand
AAAACTGTTGATGGATATTCAGAAGATTTCAATTCTAGTCATGGCTACACGACTAACTAGCTAAGTGACTGTTGATTCACTCTCCTCAACTATAAAACCAGGACATTTAATTAGATGATATCCAAAACCCCTTCCAGTCTGAAGTTCAGACTTAACCTTATCTTTAACTGTGTGGCTTGCATGATGATGTGTGGAGAATTGTTCAGAGGTTGGGTGTGTGAAGCAGCCTTTGCTGTGCTCAAACTTGATTCTTTTACTGTTCTTAGCCAGAAGAGGAGAGCTACAGCCTCTATTTTATTTCAGTGGATGAACAGGAAGACTAACAATATTCCCTTTATAGGTTCTTTTAAAATCTCTACATTGAGAGCCCAAAGGCTTCCTATTGATTTTTGTATCTGGCTAATAAAACTCTTGGTAGCCAGAACTCGATATGTTTTTAGTGTTTTTATTTATTTATTTATTTATTTTCACTTTATCCTCTCTGTTACTCTCTGAGATTGAATCAGTAGGCTACTGGTTTGCCCAATGTGTAATCTCAAGTCCCAAGGAACAAGGGCTCACAGGCACTAGACTTTCTGACTGTGGAATTTACTTTTCATTTTTATTCATAAAGCACTGTGAGCTCCGCTTTTAAAATTGAAGTGAAAACGTAACTGTCTGGTAATGAATTTGAAATCTCTTAAGGAGAACATATTTTAATGCATCCTGCTAGTGTTGAAAAAATACATCTCTATATATTGAAAATATATCAAGTTCTTGTTTTTTAGGTTTGGTTTGTGATATTTAAAATGGTGGTCATTATATTTTGTCTCGAGATCAAGTCATTAGGATTCATTTTAATATTGCATGTCTGTTTTCTTTTTTAAAAAGTTACTTAGTCTTCAGAAATGGGGACTGGGTAAACAGCAGGAAGAAAAGATGATTATCAGCAGGACAAGAAATTTTGTGCCAAGTGCACTTTTAAAGATGCAGTGGGGAGGCAATCCTTTTGTCACCATTCAAATGTTTCTTAAATTGAGTTTTTGTATGCTAATGGATATAAATCCTACTCAGTATCCCTTACTGAACTTCTACCATGCAAAATCTACAGTTGGAGAACACAGTTGGATTTCTATTCTTGAAAGAGCTTTATTTTGGAGAGGAGACCTATTTGTAAAGGTGAGATGGTTGGAATTTTATATATTTTGGCGCTTTGTCTGATTCTCTTCCTTCATCCTTAAAGTTAGCACACGTGTCAAAAGTTATCAACTAAAAACATGAACCCAATACACCATGCACCTGCCATAACCAAGGAAATTCTACATTTAATGTTGAAATGTTCAGAGGAAGAAAACATACCAGCTTACTCTCTCACACAACATCATCCAATTATTTTTGCTTTCTTGTCGGACTCACAATTCTTCCTTTAAATAAAAGTTATCCATTGCTCCATACTTAGCAATTTCCTATGCTAGCATTTGTGATATATTGTGGACACATAGATCATATGATCTGTGATGACAGAGTTAAACACAGATCCATATTTGATTCCAATCAATACTTTGATGAATTCAATACAAAAATTTTTCAACGCTAGCCTACAAATTTGGCTCCAGAAATAATAATTTTTAAAAATGATCATAAGACCTTACTTTAGAATAACAGACTATTTATAGTGGGGAGGGGAACCCACATGCACAAAAAACAGCCTATCCTCCACTTTCTGCAGGTCTAGATTTTATCTTATGAATACTGTGTATTTATTTCTGTAGCACTTTTCTGTGTTTTAATTCTATCAGTTAATGCATGGGCACATTATTCCCAGTCACATACAAAAAGCTTGAAACTCAGTCCTTTGCCTGATGAAAAATTCAAAAAAAAAAAAATGGTATAGTTGGTAAATTTTCCACAAGTTCTACAACTACAAATAAAGAAAACCCCAATTACTTTCCAAACTACTGCTCCTTGTATTAGATTAGAAAACCACTAATAGCTTTTGAGCATGATTGTCTAATATTTTATTCAGGTCTTGCTTAGAAACACATTGAAATCATTACCTGACTTTTAAGAAAGAGGAGTTCTTTTTCCAATTAAAAATAAACCCACTGGCACACCCTAGCTCTTATTTATTTTGCCTGAAAATGTTCACTTGACTTTCAGATGAGGATATAAAGGATATCAACTGAAGAAAGTGATGTTCCTAGAGGTAGCATTTTTCAAAGGTGGTGTGGGCAGTATTTAGCCACAAAATTATGCTCTTTGTTTTCATAGCATGACCAATAAAATAACTAGAAAATGCATACCACACATCACCTTGCATTCTATTTTATGTTTTCAGAGAACATTACCTTTCTTTGGAATACTAGCAAATAAAATACTAAAAATGACAATATAACAAAACATATAATGTTAAAATGAAAGTTCACAGATGTTACTTTTGGAAACTCTAAGCTAACCTAACACAATTTGTCACAAATCAGCACGTCTCTATTCAAGTGAACTGTGAGATCATAAAACCTGAATTGTTTGTAGAACTTTAGCATGGTAGTCAGTCCTTTGCAATTGGAAGATACAAATGGTAAATTTTAGGTTTGAAATGTTGATCCTAAAAAAAATAAAGAAAAACAGATGAGGTAATGTATTTTGTGACACTTAATCGGACACTGGTAGAATTCCAAGCCTTTGTCTACATATACAACTTGTTAAAGGAGATTTCTTTTATTAATGATACATGACCTTGAATATGTGGTTTACTGGTTTACCTTTTTTTCCTCATTGAGTTGGATATTTTTGTGTAAAATACAAAGAATCAAAGAAATATGTGATGCAAGTTATCTTGTCTATTACTTTGACCAAACAGGTAGTTCACAATATGTATTTTGGAGATAATTTTGTAGTGTGGAATGACACACTCTTATTTTAGATTTAAGAGATGGGCACATGTGTCTTAGAAGATGGAGAGAGTATTAAATACATATAAGGCTGTTTTGGTGTGCAGGATTCGGCTTTGCTCTAGCAGACAGATGCTTTTGTAAGATCAATGACTATACTACAAAATTCTTGAGCTCATTTTCTATTTTCATATAGTATGGCTCACGTCTATGGCCTAAAGATATACTGCAATTTTGCGATCTCACTTTTGGTGGAATAACACTGAAATAAGCCCTATTAAGTTTTGTTAAAAATTTTTTGGAATCTTAGAATAATACAATATTTCAAGATGACATTACAAGCATGCAAGAAATTTCAAATCAGCCCATCAATCACTGAACACATTTTAATGGCTTTTGAGCAAACATCAAATTCATAACCAAGGAAATTTTCAGTGAATTTTATTTTGAACTTCTGATTATTTTAATAGTCAAACTAAAATGGAAGACATTTAAAAAATAAATAAATGCATAAATTCTCTGTGATCATAAATTGCTGAGTGAAGCCAACTTCTGAATAGATACT
The DNA here is from genome assembly GCF_000951045.1 of Mandrillus leucophaeus. Lineage (NCBI taxonomy): Eukaryota > Metazoa > Chordata > Mammalia > Primates > Cercopithecidae > Mandrillus > Mandrillus leucophaeus. Next base: position 1,632,997 of record NW_012104109.1, on the reverse strand, counting down.
TAGATAAATATTTATGTTTTATATTATATATTAGTTATATACATTTTAAAATATGTAGTCAGTTTTCTCCCCTGCAGGTTTCTTCCTTGATATAGAGTGCTATAAAAATATCATAAAATTTCTTCATAGCGTTATTATATTTCATAAATTATTTTTTCTTTTTATCTTTTACTCCTAATTATATTCCATTAATTAATAATTTGAGTGCAGTGAGGTTGCCTTACTAATAACATTACTAATGTTAGTTGGGTTATTTACAAGATAATGTTAAGCTTATTCACTTTCTTTACTTTTAAATCAATTGAAAAATGTGTTAATAATTTATAAAAATACAAGAACACCATAATATTATTCAACATATTATCTTTCTCCAAGTTTCAAGTGGTTTCATTACAGATCAGTGCATTTCTAAAATGCGCATTAATGAAATAATTAATGTTATTGAATTCTGCTTTTTCTCTCATAGTATGTGTTGTTTTATGGTCTGGCAGGAAAAGTGAATTATATAAAGAAAGGGTAGGGGAGAGTTGAGCTGTTTCATTATATAATGAATTCTCTGTCTTACGAAAATTGAACAGAAGTTTGATGACTTCCCAAGAACAATTTGGTAGAAAAGAGTACTGATGAAGAAGAGAAGGCATGTGTCTAATCCCATCAATTCTAAATTTCTATGATCATTTTAAATTCTGCAGTTCCTTCTGGGGTAATCTTTATCTCCTATTGATGGTCTATCAGAAAAGCTAACGACTCAGAATAAAAGGAAATAGGATGCTTTGGCATGCCACAGGTCAGTGCAGGGTTCTTTAAGGTGCACTAGCTTGTTTGGATGCTTTTATCTACAAGTCGTGAAATACCAGGAAAAATACATGCACTGAAGTGAAAGGAAAATGTTAAGTATAGCAAGTCTATAGGTAGCCTTTCCCTGGTCAGTTTAGCAGATCAAGAGCTCACCAAGATCCAGGCCCCTTCTGGCTTTCTGCTTTGTGATCTACAGTACGTGATCACTCTGCCTTCCTGGTCAAAAGATGGCTTCAGCAGCTTCCAAGTCTCAGTCCTCAGGCTACCAGATGTCAAAAATAGGAAGAAAGGTTGGAGGTTGGGATGGGATGGAGTAGGGGAGTGACAAAGCTTTTGTTCTAGCAGATATCTTTTATCTGGGAGAAAAATGCCTTTGGACTCCCTCCAGTAGACTTCCTCTTGGGTCAGTACTAGCTTCTAGGAAAAAAGAAAATTAAGTATATTAAAATTCTAGCATCTTTATTCTCAGAACTTTAGGGCTTTGATATTGAAGAAGAAAGGGCTGGAAACAGCTGTTGGGTGAGGGACAAAAGTTTCTTCAACAAATTACCAGAGTACTGCAGCTTTCACTGAATGGATTCTCAGCATTGATCTCTAATCAGTTCAAAAACTGCTTGCTTCCATCAATGGAGTTGAAAACATTCCTCCTTTTATTGTTGCCAAAGATACAGATCCAAGACCAGGAGCATAGAGATTAGAGAGGCAACTGTCAGAGCAAACACACCAGAAGTAATCTTGGAGTAACTAATTGGTGATCTGATCTTTTGTTTATGCAGTTCCCAGATAAATAATGTCCCTGTCAGCGTCATGTTTCCATCTGTTGTGATCATTTCCCACTCATTTGTCAGCCTTTAGGTGACAGCGGTCCTCTCCGACTCGTAGATGCTGCTTCATGATTAGCCTCTTCATCTGAGATATGACTCCCCTCATCACTCTTCAAGTCTCTGCCCCTCCTTTTCCATTTTACTTCCTCCCTGATATGGTTTGGCTCTGTGTCCCCACCCAAATCTCATGCTGAATTGTGATCCCCAGTGTTGGAGGAGGGGCCTGGTGGGAGGTGATTGGAGCTTGGGGGAGGACTTCCTTCTTGCTGTTCTTGTGACGACAGTGAAAGAGTTCTCACGAGATCTGGTTGTTTAGAAGTGTGTAGCATTTCCTCCTTGGTTCTCTCTCCTGCCAGCTATGTGAAGATGTGCTTGCTTCCCCTTCATCTTCCACCATGATTGTAAGTTTCCTGAGACCTCCCCGGAAGCAGAAGCCTGTACAGCCTGCAGAACTGTGAGCAGATTAAGCCTCTTTTCTTTTCTTTTCTCTCTCGCTTTTCTTTTTTTTTTTTTTTTTTTTAAGAGATAGGGTCTCGTGTTGTTGCCCAGGTTGAAGTGCAGTGGCACAATCTCAGCTCACTGCAGCCTCCACCTCCCAGATTCAAGCAATTCTCCTGCCTCAGCCTCCCAAGTAGCTGGGACTACAGGGGCATGCTGCCACGTCCAGCTATTTTTTTTTTTTTTGTATTTTAGTAGAGATAGGGTTTCACCATGTCGCCCAGGCTGGCCTCGAACTCCTGACCTCAAGTGATCCACCTGCCTCAGCCTCCCGAAGTGCTAGGATTGCAGGCATGAGCCACTGTGCCCAGCCTAAGCCTCTTTTCTTTTCTTTTCTTTTCCTTTCTTTTCTTTTCTTTTCCTTTCCTTTTTTTTTTTTTTGACCGAGTCTCACTCTGTCACCTAGGGTGGAGTACAGTGGCCCAATGTTGGCTTATTGCAACCTCTGTCTCCCAGGTTCAAGCGATTCTGCTGCCTCAGCACCTCAAGCAGCTGAAATTACAGGTGCATGCCACCACGCCAGGCTCATTTTTTGTATTTTTAGTAGAGATAGGGTTTCACCACGTTGGCCAGGCTGCTCTTGAACTCCTGATCTCAAGTGATCCACCTGCCTCAGCCTCCCAAAGTGTTGGAATTACAGGCATAAGCCACCACACCCAGCCAGGCCTCTTTTCTATACAAGTTACCCAGTCTCAGGTATGTCTTTACAGCAGTGTGAAAACAGACTAATGCACTATCTCTGTGGAATAGTCAAAATTCAATATTCAAAAAACAGGAACCAGAGAGAATGAGAAAGAAGCAGTGGAAGGACAAGAAGGGCATGAAGACTGGTTGTTGCTGGGATTATGGAGCCAGGGGCCAGGGCTTTTATCTTCCTTGCTTCCCAGGAGCATGAGACAGCTGAACACCTGGTGTGAATCAGGAGCATGCTGGTGTCAACAGGTGAGGTGGGGCTGCCAGATGCCACCATATTAACTGGGACAAAAATAACGGGGAAATAAGAAAGGGGAAGAGAGTGCAATTACAGTTAGTGATAGCTGAGTAAGGTAGGGGCCTTATGTGCCAGGAGACAAGCAAACTTGGTATGTTCCTAGGATTAGGAGAACTGATAAGCATAGGGAAGAAGTGCATGGGGACGGGGTGGCAAATTTAGGTGAGTGTAACAAATAGGGCTTCACTGTAGCTCGCTGGGGTACGTGCTCTTCTAACTATTAAATGTGTTTTGGCAGATATTTAGGCAACCACCCCTCCCCGACCTTTTCTGACTCACAGGGTTAGTCACCACCCAGCAGGAAATAAGTTGTTAAAAAGACCCGTGCTCTTTAAAAATTTTCCTGGACAAAGCACTGTGCAGCACCTGCATTTGACAATTGCCTCAGCAGGCTCTTCATTTACTACTTGAGCATGGTCCCTGTTCCTCTTTCTGGGCAGATTATGGGCATTTCTTGTGGAAGATCATAGAATAGGTTCTCTTCAGTTTGGTTGCAAAGCTGGCTCTCCTGTCCTGATATTTAGAACAAATAGCAGAATTTGGGAGCAGAGCCTGAGCTCTGTGTACAGTGCCTGATCAAGGAAAAAAATGTTCTGGAATTACAGTGTATGTAGGGTTTTGAGAGAAACCATATGTGCTGGAATTTATGTTGTTAAATCGTGTTACTGCTTATTACGTCTGATGTTTACCAATCAAAATGAAACTATTTAAATATTTTAATAATCAGTACTGCCATAACAGTGCATATTGGCTTAAAACCACTCCTGGATCCTCGCTCCATGAATAGTAGTGTCATGATTGTGGTCCCTTCAGTTCAAAACTAGGTCAGTGGCACCTTTTAGACAACATAATCTCTGTAGTGATAAATAATATCTTTCTGGATTTTTTTGATTGAAGTTCAGCTTTAAAAATAAATAATGGGATTTTTACTTTCCATGGCTGCTAAGAGAGGTTAGTTTCAGAGCAATATATCTCATTCACTAATAACTTTATAAAAGCTCTGTACAGTTTTGGACACTTGTTGAAAAGAAATGATGCTGTGATGCTTTAACATTATGATAGGTTTTAATCTTTAATTTCATTGAATTTCATAATCTTTGTCTAAAGGTTGTTATTATTTAACAACAAATAACAAATGTGACATTGTCTCATGACATATACTACAATTTGTACAATTTGTATAAACATAAGCCCATGTTTGGTTTTGGAAAGATTTTGTACAAACATAAGCCAATGTTTAGTCTGAAAAGCCAATTTGTACAAACATAAAGCACCCACACAACTGTACTCCCATTCCAAAACATTCAGAACCCGACGGAAGAGAATAAGGCACGGTGGAAAGAATACAACCTCGAACCACAGAGGGACCCTGTGACAATGTGATCTCTGCCACTTTCTTGCTCTGCGGATTGAGAGAGATTATTTCAATTCTCTCGGTGTTCACTTTCTTAATCCTTTCCTTATTCAATCTTTTTATTTACCTTGCTCAGGCAACACAAAAGAGGACCCAAAGCACCATGGGCAAATCATGGAAGAAGAACTGGAATGCATATCTAGTACACTATCTGAGCCAAAGACTTCAGTTGGAGAAAGGGAAGACAAGGGTTTAACCGGCAATTCAAAGGGAGGTGATCAGCCTTCTGTTACAGAGCTAACTCTGTGTGAAAGGTAAGGAGGCCGTCATACTGCCCCCTTTGCCTCATTTACACAAATAAGTTTAGTTCACTTCTTTACACTGAAAGGTCTACTTCACTAAGGGATTTTGACTTTAAACTAGATGAAGGGATTTCTTATTCCTGATCTCTTTTTCTTGTGCTCTGCCTCTGCCGCTCTTTTGCTTCAGCTCATTTTTTAGTCTGTTCTTTTCTCTCTTTGAAGGTTTCTTAGTAAAAGAGTGTTTGAATTTTAGCTATTTTCTCCTCCAACATGATCCGGCTATATTTTGTCCTCTGTCCAGGAGGCTATAGACACTGTCTGTAACCACTGCTGCTCCCGACACAGCTCCACTGCCAGCACTAAGAAAGTCAGGAGGCACAGCAGCAGAATTGGCCCTCCAAAAGCAACAACAGAAATACATTTCTGTACCTAGAGTCTTTACTTTTTATCCAAGATTATTCCAATTTTTGAATGGTTAACATTTCAAACAGTAATATTGTATTTTTCTCAGTTCATGTGTGCGTGTGCATGTATAGTGTATACTATGTCAGAAAAATCAGCTAACACTAAGTCATGATGGAATGTGGAAAAAGGGATAATGATCATGGAAATGGCACTGTTTCAAACTGTGTTATGATCTTTGCCTTTCTACATCCTTTGCAAAGGCAGGGAGGGCTGCGCTCTCACAGAGCCATTTGTGTGCATCTGTATGGGAGTGTGTGTAAGTGTGAGGGTGGCAGAGGTTGGGCATGAGTATACACAGAAGCAAGGTGCAAAATAGCTTGAGCTCAGTTTAGGAAAACTTGGGATAGTTCTAGTTTAAACTATAAAACGTCGAGTCCAGAAACCACCTTCAACTTTGAATATGCTCTCACTACAAAGAAGAAAAAGAAATGAGATCAAATGTCATATATAGCTCAGATCTCATTTCCAAAAATCACATCTCATAGTTTTTTGTTTTTTGTTTATCCTGAATGTTTACCGTGTATTTGGCTCTTTTTAAGTACTAATGGTTTTTTAAAGAGTTGCTTATATTATCTTTGAAACCCCACTTAGCTGAAGGGTATAATGCAGAAGGAATCTGTTATGCTTTGGGTTGCTGAAATCGGGGAAGCAAGGTTTTAAAAATGGAGTATTTATTAAAAAAGCAAAAACAAAACCTTTCAGGTCCTTTTATGTGTCTTGGCCTTTTACTGACTAGCACCCATGTTTTGTATTTCTGATGCATATTACCTGTCATGAATAACAGATGTTGGGAGATTATTGCAGCCATGGAGAGTAACTGACATTGGGATAGCCCACTCACCATAAACAGCTATCAAACTGGGCACAATATATGAGACAACTGTTTAGACATTTGACAAGAAGCAACACAGGACTGTGGTCTTAGAAAGGAAACACACATAGTAAGCTCAGTGATCACCATGACTTTCTCTGCCTGGAGGCAGTTTCCAGTTTGCAAAGCAGGAAGGTGGATCCCAAACAGAGCTTGATAGTCTTGCTGAATTTAGGAGGTGGAGATTGTAGTACAGGGTTGTTGGGTGGATTGGAATTTTTAAGGCCAAAGACTACAGAGAAAGGAATTATGCAAAAATGAAATCTTCCTAGAAATTGTTTTTAAGTTTTTTGCTAAATATTAAGCTGTAAGTGTACAAGGAAAGAGGCAACGAGGCTAGGGAACTGTGAAAGTAAATATAGATTCTAGAGGATGCGCATTTCTTAAGAGGTGGGGTCATGACAAGTTTTGCTAAACACAATAGACATTCAGTTTAGTTCCTAAAAGTTACATATTGGGAATAGGGCTACCTTAGACTTAGAATAAGAAATAATATGGACCTCTTTTAGCAATCAAGTTGATACACTATTAAATAAATTTCCTGCCACAATAACACTCAGTTCGCTTTAAATAAAGATTTAAAAACAATTCTGACTCTCAACAACATAGTGCCTGTAATATTTAGCATAACATAAAATATTACTGAGTGGCATAGAAACAAGAAATTGGGTGATCCGTAACCAGGGGGAAATAAAATATAATATAGACAGATACAGAGACAAAAGATGTTGGAATTAGCAAAGAATTTAAAATAACAATTTAAATTATGTGTAGGAATCTAAAGGAAAGGATGAACATGATAAATAGATAGATGGAAAATTCCAACAGAGAAATAAAAACTTTAAGAAATGGAAATTCTAGAACTGAAAAATGCAATAACTGAAATGAAAAATTGATAATTTATTCCTCATAAATATTAAAAATTTCTGCTCATCAAAAACCTAAATGGAAGAAAGTATTTGTGCATATATATCTGATTATGGACTTATGCCAGATTATGTAAAGAACTTTCATAAATCAGTTTAAAAAACCCCAAACAACACTATTTTTAATAAATGGACAGAAGTCTTGAACAGGTACTTACAAAGGGAGACAAATGTCACATAAAAACATGTTCAACATCACTAGTCATTAGGCTTATGAGAATTGAAACCACAATGAGATATTAGTACATACTTAGATAAATTTTAAAATGCTGAAAAAAATAGTATGTTGATACTGACATGTATTTATAGCAACCAGAAACCTCATATGTTGGAAGAAGTGCAAAACTGATACATCTAATTTGGAGCTCCATTTGGCAGATCTTTTAAAGTTACAATTACCTACCCTATGATTCAGCAATTCTACTCCTAGGTATTTATCCAACAAAAATAAAAACATACATTGAAAAATACTCGTTCAATAATGTTCATAGAAGTTTCATTTATAATAACCTGAAATTAGAAACAATTCCAATGTTCGTTGATGAGTGAATGCCTAATCGATTTGAATAGAGGCAATGAAATATTACTCAGCAGTGAAATAAAAGAACTACTGTACATGTAAACACATGAATTACTTTGAAAACCATTATGCTGAATGACAGAAGTCAATCACACAAGTGTCTATTTCCACATTTTAGTGTAATTTTAGAGAAGAAAAAACTGATCTATGGTATGAGAAATCAGAACAGTGGTTGCTTCTTGTGGAAAGAGGGTTGATAGGGGAACACAATGAGTGGATACGAGTTTCTGGGATGATAGAAATGTTCCTTATTATAATAGATTTGTGGGTTACACAAGTGAGTGTATCCACTGCTCAAAATGCATCAAATTGTCACATAGGTCTGTGTGCATTTTATTGTATGAAAATTATACCTCAATTTAAGATTGAGGTACATGTGACATCATTCAATTATTTTTATTTTCTTTGTGATTTCAGATAAACTTTGCAGTTGTCTATTTGTGCCTATAGTTTGAAATCTGTAAGCTAAATAGGATATTTTAATTTTTGTAAGTTTCTCTTAACAATATGTCACTCTACAAATGATTTATTTCAAGTCTTGGGTATGTCTAATAGAGACACAAACACATTTTTCTGGCCCACCTAATTATAAGATAGTAAATAGCTGTCTCACAACATAAATGTAGATGACAATGTATTATTGCCCTAGCATAAACTCAAAGAAATTAGTCTTACATGCTAGAAAATGGTCAGGATCTAGTGGGCTGCATTAGAAAATGTGCACTCACATATATAGTCACTCAACAAGAGCCCTACAAAATTGCCAAGGGTCACACTTCTGGCATTTTCATTTCCGATCACTTCAGCAATTTTTACCCATGACTTCGGTTTCAACAAATGCTCCCACCCTTTTCTTGGATGGGGACAAGGGGTACAGTCTTAAAAGACAAATCTGACCTAAGAATTTTGCCAGAGAGGAGAGAAGAGAAAGAAACTAAGAAAGAGACTGTTAAAAAAAAATTCTTTTAAGTATACAGTAAAAGGACAAAAAAAAAAAAAATCAAAAAAGAATCAAAAGTACAGGTTGGTGCTACAAGGCAGGGATGAGTGACACCTAACCCCTATCATGCCATGGCAAACTATACAAATGTGTCTCATTGCTGCACCATTTCTGGGGATAGTAGTTTTGCCCACTCTTTAGTCTCCAAGTGTTTCCATTATAGCTCCCTATTTTTAGGAGTTAATAGCTAGGCTATAATAATTTGCTTCAGGCTGGCATACCAGGTCTCAGTCAGGGAGTACATTTACAGTAATAGAATACAGTCTATTTCAGATGCTTTTACTGTGTATGTGTGTGTGTCTGTGTATGTGTGCATGCTCCTGTAATCTAAAAATGTTTGCTGTTGCAAAAACTTAAATTTGATAACAGATTGACTTCTAATGTGATGTAGTCAGTTTTGTCTACCCTAAATACTAGAAAAAAATCAAGTCACTGAAAAATGTCTTTTTGCAGAAGAAATGTGTTAATTCACATTCATTTCCATGAGCTCCAGTACCTAGTGGGTGTTTAATAAGTGTTCACTGACTAGAGTAAAAAAAACAATTCTATTTATTGCACATGGTATTGTCTTTACCAGCCCTTTATAAGTGTGCTTCTGTAAATGTGATTTACTCTTAAAAAAAATAAGTTAAAATAACTGTAATATCCTAAACAATGTTTATGGCATACCTAACATCTCTTGAATGTTAATCTCAGGAAATAGAATTTCATGAGTTTCATGGAGTTTGTTTTAAGGGATCTGCCTATTTGGGAAAGTCAGCTACTTGTCTATATATTTTTAAAGGTATTTTATTGAGTACTAATTACTTTTGGAACTCAGTGACATGCAGAAAACTGCATTGTCATCAAACGCTGATCCTATATGGGAATGGTTGTGTAACCTCATGGGTAAGCATGTGATGTTCAAGAATAAAACCTTAGACTCGTTTTCTCCTTATGGTTTGAAGAAGGGGAGTGAAACACAATGGTTAGAGGAGAAAGTCCTACTGTAGCTGAACGAGAATCCAAGCTACTTGGCAGTGCCTGGTTTATGCAAGGAGCTGGTTGTACATTATCCTTAAACATAAAAACTGTGCACTGTAATGTAATTTTCTGCATGTGGCAGAAAGGGAAACTGGAATTTCAGACAGATAAATAACTTGCCCAGGATCAAACATCTAGTAAAGGAATTGTAACTGGTCATCAGAGAAAATCATGAATAATTGGTGAAATAAGAAATTATTTCTTTTTATGCAATACATGTTCAGAGAAATGAATTTGAAAAATACATTTTTTTTTTTCTGAAAAATTGGGCCATAACACAGGAGACAGATCAAGGCCTATCTTCTGCCTAAGACCCTCTTTATTTTCATTCATCCAAAATCCAGAGAAGGATACATCAGAGACTTCAGGCAGGATCATTTCTCTGGCTCAGGACATGCATGACCTACATGTCGTCAAATACAGTTGTTGCTTTTGGGTTCTCATCTTGTCAGCACTGGTGCACACAGTTGATTATTCCCTTCTTGAAACACTTTGTCCTTTGGCTGGAATGATGCAACACTAAGCTGGTTCTCCATTAATTCCTCCTCAGTCTTCTCTTGTTTGTTCATCCACCTCCTTCATATGACTTTCTCAAAATATTCTTCTCTTATCGCTTTCATTCTCCCCACTGTTGTCTCCTGCCTCATCTTCCAACATGTGCCGTTTCTCCCTCAGAGCTTCATTCATGCTGAACTTCTCTCATTTTCTCTGCATGCCAAGCTCTTTCTGTAAGGCATTCACTCATTTTTTTTCCATTTATCTGAAACTTTTCCTTTTCCTCTGCATTGTGTGGAATTTAGCACTAGTTATTTACATATAATTTTTTTGCCATGTCTCTAGATACTGATACTATTATCTTCCTTTAATTCGCTAAATTACTTTATATCAATCATTCTTTTTACTAAAAGTAATATACTAGAAAAAGAAATCTAATACCATTGCAGTAACTGTAAAATAAAATCATGATTATTTGCCATAATCAAGAGAAAGTTATTAAAAACAAATACACTAAAATACACTGTATAATAATAATTTATATCATTTACGCTTAACTGCATTTTGGGTATAATGGTCTGGTTCACCTCTTTCTCTCTGTCTCTCTCTCTCTCTTTTTTATTAGTGTTAACTCATAAGAAAACCTTGCTTAGCCATTTCTTCCCTAAATGAAATCACGCTACTTATGATATATTTTAATAACATCACATTTTTTTCTCCTCTATAAAACTTGTTATCAGTGAAATAATTAATCATGTAGTAAGTTGTTTGATATCTTTCTCTTTTAGAATGTAAGATTCATGTATACATCTGACAATCACAGCTGTATGTCCACAGCCTCAGTGAGTATTTTTTGTAGGGGACACTTGATATCTATATGCATATTTATTGATGGAATAAAATAATGCATTAATTTTTACATTAAAACCATATTTAGTAGGAGTTATCATGGTTTTATTTCTTACCATATGCCAAGAACTGAGGCTGCAAATATATACAAGACACAGTGTTCAAGTTGCCTATGCCTCGAGTGCAGGGCTTGGCTATAAATAAACAATTACAGTATAACATCATGAGCACTATAGTTGAGGTAAGAACAGTGTTCTGTGGTGGTGTGAAGCAAGACTAAGCTTGCTTGGGCAGTAAGGAGGCACCTCATATGGTAACCTCTGAGCTGTGTCTTAAAGCTGAGAAGTGTTCTGGGCACAGAGATAGTGAAAGAGAATTCCAGGCAAGGCAGTGGACGAACCTGGAGGCTGCTGAGGAGTTTTATGCTGTTGGATCAGAGTACACATGGAGTGAAGTAGCAAGAAATACATTTGCCAAAGTAAGCTGGAGTATGCTTATAAAAGGCTTTATATCCTGAGCTATCAAATATAGACTTGAGTCTATTGGAAACAATGAAACATTCAAATATTTAAGCAGGGGATGACATGAATAGATTTATTTTTTGGACAATAACTTGGCATTGTGAAGGCTTAAGTGAGTGGGAAGTGCCTGGAAGCATGAGATAAAGATAGTGTGGGCTCTGGTGTGGGCTGTGAGTGGGGACCTAGTGTCCTTCTTGTATTTTAAATTTGTGTTCTCTTCCCTTTGTATGAAAATGAGATTCTCTTTTTAAAGGCTACATCCACTATCTAAAGTATCTATCAGAAAGGAAGAACAGGTTGACTTACCAGGAGGTATTTTCAAAGGAAGAAGGAAAGGACTTTATGATAACTTTAGGAAGAGCTGCAGCTCCTAATTTATTGCCCGTTTCCTCTCCAGGTCCTTTTGAAATGTATCTACAATCTTCAATTGGAACTTCTAAAAAGCTTCATGTCCTATTTTATATACTCAATTTATTTAAATGTATTATCTGTATTTTACCATTAAAAGGAGAGAGGATTAGATGATAGGTCTTATGATTTGTCATTTTCTGAGCAACAATGTAAAGTTGCCAAATTTGACATTTATTGTACCACACTGGATACTCTTAAGGGTGGTGAGGTATAATATTGTCAAAATGAAAGAGCTCGTGTTATGGACTGAATTGTGTGCCATCAAATTGCATGCGAGAGTCCTAAACCATAATGTGATTATATTTGTAGATAGGGCTTTTAAAGACGTAATTAAGCTTAAGTGAATTCATAAGGATGGGGCTCTAATCCAGTGTGACTGACATCTTCATAAGAAATGAAGGAGACACCAGGGAGGAATGCACAGAAATAATGTGATATGAGGACACAGCAAGAGGGTGGCCCATCTGCAAGCCAAAAAGAGAGATCTCAGGAGAAGTCTAACCTGCTGACACTTTGTTCTTGGACTTCCAGCCTCTAAAAAATGAGAAAATAAATTTCTGTTGTTTGAGCCACCCAGTCTGTGGTATTTTGTTATGGTGGCCCTAGCAAACTGATACTGCTTGTTTATGGCTTTTCAATAAAACAGTCAAACAAAATACAAAAGAATATTGAGAGAGAATGCACATGAGAAGTGGGGTGGAGGGATGGGAGGTCCAAGGTGATACACTTTCAGCAATTCAAATGGCACTAATTAGGAAATTATGAAACTGAATGGAAGAAAACAGAGACAAAATGTCCATTATTTTATTTAAATGGATAGCATAGTTGACCATTATTCTTCTTTACTGAAACAAGTTTTTCTTCAAGGCAATTGTTAACCTAGTTTGAAATATCTCTTTACAGCATTAATTGAAAATATGAATACATTTCTTAAAGTATATTTCATCATTTAGAATGCCCATCAGTGAAGCAAAAATGCCTCATTTTCATTTCTCATTAAGTTCCCTTCTCACATGTTCAAAAAATTATAGCTAATAACAACCTCGTAACCTCCAACAAAAAACAATTTCATAAAAAAGAAAGATTTTATTGTTCTGTATGGCCTTCTGCAGTGAGAGAATAACTCTTTTCTTTCTTTTAATTGTTAATGTGAATTATAACAGACTTACAGAAAAGTGCATAAATATAATTGTACAATTTCACAAAGCATTATAAAGTGAACACCGTGAAATCAGATCAAGAAATATAACATTCCCCTCACTTCAGAAGCAACTGAACACCCTCCTGATCACAATCCCCTTCTCCCCTTCCTCGAAATAGTATTATCCAGATTTATATGGTAATTCCTTCCTTGTTTTTTTTTACAGTTTTACTGCCTAGTATGCAATCTTAAATAATGTGATTTAGTTCAACCTGTTCTTGAGTTTTTATCAAATGAATTATGCTTGTAGGAATTATTTCCATTGTTGGTGTAGCTATAGATTGTGCATTTTCATTATTGTATGGTATTCCATCTAGTAAATAAACCTCAGTTTATTTGTTCATCTTATTGATGGAAATTTTATTTATTTTTAGTATAAAGCCAAATAGAACAATGTTGTTATAAGCAATCTTTTGTAGGTATCCAGGTGCACATGTTTTAGTTTTCTAGGGTATAAGCCTAGGATTTGAATTTCTGGGTCAATTTCCAGCTTTTCTAGATAATCCAAAGTGTTTCTGAAAGTGGTTGTTCTAATCTACAATCCCAACAGCATGAAAGAGGAACCCATCCCTTCACTTCTTAGCCAATGTTATTGTTAGTTTTCCCCTCTAAATCTGGTGAGTATGTAGTATTTTCTCTCTCTCTCTCTCTTTTTTTTTTTTATATTTTGCTGCTTATAAATAAGTTCGAGCACTTTTTCACGTTTGTTGTCCATTTGCATTTTACCTTCTTTGAAGAGCCTGTTGGAGTCATTGGCCCATTTTTCTATTGAGTTTTCAGGCTTTTTATTGTTGATTATGGAAGTTTTAAAATACTCTGCATATAAGTTCATTACTGATTTTAGGTGTTGGCTCTCACTGGGTCATTATTACAGAAATTGGAAATTGTTTCCAAATCTTGACTATCATGAATACTGCTGCAATAAACATGGGTGTGCACATATTTCTTTGATTTACTGATTTCCCTTCTTTTGAGTATATAGCTAGGTGTGGGGTTACTGGATCATATGGTAGTTCTTTTTTTTAAAGGCGGTATCTTGCTCTGTCTTGCCCATGCTGTAGTGCAGTGGTGCAATCTTGGCTCACTGCAACCTCTGCCTCCTGGGTTCAAGCAATTCTCGTGCTTCAGCCTCCTGAGTAGCTAGGATTACAGGTGTGCACCACCATACCTGGCTTTTTTTTTTTTTTTTTTTTTTTTCTTTAGTAGAGACAGGGTTTTACCATATTTGCCAAACTGGTCTCGAACTCCTCACCTCAAATAATCCTCCTGCCTCAGCCTCCCAAAGTGCTGGGATTACAGGTGGGAACCACCGTGCCTGGCCCTGGTAGTTCTATTTTCAGATTTCTGAGGAACCTCCATACTTTTCTGCACAGTGGCTGTACTAATTTACATTCCCAGCAGTGTATGAGGGTTCCCTTTTCCCTATATCCTCGTCAGCATTCATTATTGTCTAAAAGTCATGAGAAATGGGATGAGTTGATATCTCATTGTAGCCTTGATTTGCAATTCTCTGATGATCAATGATATTGAGCACCTTTTCATATACTTGTTTACCATGTGTATGTCTTCTTTTGAGAAATTTCTATTCAGATCCTTTGTCCATTTTTATTGGATTATTATATTTTCTTTTACCTATTGAATTGTTTGAATTCCTTCTATATTGTGGTTATTAATCCCCTGGGTTGTCTCTTCACTTTGTTGATTTTTTCTTTTGCTGTGTGGAAGCTTTTTAACTTGATGTGATCCCATTTGTCCAATTTTCCTTTGGTTGCCTGTACTTTTGGTGTATTACTCAATAATTCGTTGCCTAGACCGATGTCCTTAAAGTTTCCCCAATGAAATGGTGACTTTAAAAAATGTATTTTCTAAGTGTTTGATACTGGCATATAAATACAACTGATTTTTTTTCTGCAACCTTGCTACAAAATACTTCTAATTAATCTGTAGATTCTGTTAGATTTTCTACAAATGAAATTATGTTAACTGAGAATAATGACAATCTTAATTTTCCTTTCCTAATCATTATGCCTTTCATTTCTCTTTCTTGCCTTTCAGTGCTATCAAGGCCTTTCAGTACAGGATTGAAGTGAAGTGATGATATTTGACATCCTTGACTTCAAAGGCAAGCTTTGAAAATATCACCATTAGATAAGATGCTTGCAGTGGATTTTTTAAATTTGTAATTAGCCTTTATCAGATTGAAGAAGCTCCATTCTAGTTCTAGTTTGCCACGAGTTTTTATTTTTAACTTTTATTATGAATGGGTTTTAAAACTCATCAAATGCTTCTTATGTGTCAATGAGGTGATATCTATTTTTTATTTTATTCTTAATATGACCAATTGCATTGCCTTTCTAATGTTAAGCTAACATGAATTTTTAGTATAAACCAACATGCTTATGATAAAGTCTCCTTTTTACCAACTGCTGGGTTTACATTTTTAAGAATTTTGGGGTCTATGTTCATAATGAGATTGAATTGTATGTTTCTCTTGTCATACTCTCTTTATTGGTTTTTGGTATCAAGAAAATCCAGTCTGATACCATGTATTAGAGTTTATCTTTTTTTATCGTTCTCTGGAAATATGTAGGATTGATATTAATTTTTCCTTGATCCTGTTAGTAAAGATATTTGAACCTAAACATTATTTTGGAGGAAGTTTTATATTGCTGTTTCAGTTTCTTTATGTTTATCTCAGATTTTTTATTATATCTTTTGTCAAATTTTTAAGTGGCAGTTTTCTAGAAATTTTCTGGACAGTTTCTTCTGAATTTCTCAATTTACTGAAATAAAGTTATTACATACAGTTATTATCTTTGTAATATCTATAGAATCTCCTCTATTTTATTCCTGAGTTAATTTTCTCTTCTTCATTATTCTCTTGAAAAAAAAATATATAAATGTTACTAGTCTCCCAATTTTTGGCTTTGTCTTCTCTATTATATTTAATCGTTTATTTCACCATCATTCATCAATGCTCTTTTTCTTTAATGTTTCTTCTTTCTACTTCTTTTTGCTGTTCTTTTTGTAATTTCTCAAGACAGATGCTTAAATCATTACTTTTAAGCCATTTTTCTTTTGAATGTGTGCCTCTAAGTTTATATATTTTATATGCTGTACTTTTAAAATTTTAATATGTAGTATTTTCATTATCGTTCAGTTTAGTATACTTTCTTTTTTCTCTCATGATTTCCTTTTGATATGTGTTTTTACAATATCCAAACATATAGTGATTTTTCTAGGTGTATTTTGATTATTAATAGTTGTTAAAAATATATACCTTTTTATTTATTTGCACTTGCTTTATGGCATAGGATATTGTCCAATTTTTATATTTTTGCATTTGGGTGCTATAATATTTATTTAATCTTTTTTTCTCTGTATCTTTCTTGAATTTATATATGCAAACTGCCACTGACTGTACATTTGGGTTCTTCTTATAATTTTATTATTTTATAAAATTATGCATTTTGAGATCATGTAATTGAGTGGATGTGTATTTTAAACTGTTAAACTTTCTTGGTGATTCTTTTATCATTATTAATTTATTTATATTTAATGTGGTAACTGATATTTTTGTCATAAGTTCTAATTCACTATCTTTTTAAATTCTTAAATATATTGTTTTATACAGTTAATACTTATTTAGGGCTGCCTACAAATTTACTACTTTATTTATTCTTCATTTCTTCTTTCATCTCAACCTTCTTTAGTGGCAGCAATTTTGTTTGGCATGAAGAAAATGCCTTATTTACCTTTAGGGAGAAATGTAATAATCTAGTCTTGCACAGATTAATCTGGAGAATAGCTTGAACCCAGGAGGCGGAGGTTACAGTGAGCTGAGATTGTGCCATTGTACTCCAGCCTGGGTGACAGAACTAGATTCTGTTTCAAAAAAAAAAAAAAAAGTCTGGATCTCAGTGAAGCCCTGGAATGAACATAAAAATTGAGGTATCATTGGCTTAGGTGTTTTCAAAGTTCTGAAAAATGGATGAGATCACCTCAGGTGAAAGTATGGCAAGAGAATATAAAGAGCTATGACTGAGTCCTGAAGAATTTCAAGATCTAAATGTTGTGTGAGAGGCAGATAGCCCAGGGAGAGAGGAAATTTGTGGTATTACAGAAGACAGAGGACCCAAAACTTCCGTAAGGAAGGGCAAATTTTTTCCCAGGTAGGAGGAGTGTTTGCCAATTTCATTTGACAAATGGGAAGACAGAGCCACTGATTTTTTGACCAACTTAGCCTTAAATCACATAATAAGGTTTACCATGATCTTCAGATTTGTTAAAACTGTGTTCAGATGATTTGGCTACTACTGGCCTTACTGAGGATATTTAAGTCATTAAGACATTTTGAAGGACAAAACTTGATGACTTTTGGATTCCACTTCAGGATAAAATAAGCCATGATAGATTGAACCAAGTAATAAAATAGCAATCACAAGTCTATTCTGAAACTGCTTGAAAAAATAACAGACTTCTCTTTCAGTTTTTCTCTACTGAAGTCAGCAGGAACATCACTTTGGATTACGTGATGCTAAAACGAAAAGGTGAATTTGTTTCAGATTTGTCCATGGTCTTGTTGATGATAGTTGGATCAACTTTAGTGATAGTTTTCATTAAATTAATATTGTCAGGAATATCCCACATTTTAAATGAAATATAAACTGCTTGAAGGCTGATTGTGGTTAAGTAGTGAGGATCTTCTATTAGGCTTTTATGAAACCTCACCACTGATCAAGAATGCCAATGCTTGGGAAGGAAAAATGTCTGTTGTCAGTCAGAGCTTTAATTAAAAACTATACTTTGTTTTCAATCCAATTTTGGAAAGAATACAGGAGAAAAAGCAAGATGTAAATTTTACAATGCCTTGGCAATGTATCCAATTCTCAGCTGAACAAAGAAGCTTATATGCAGAAAATCTTGTAGGAATAAAGCATGTAAAATAAATAAAAAGCTTCCAGTGCTTAATTCCAATCTTCTCCACAGCAACTGGAGCTGCTGATAAGACACCTACTCAGAGTAATGATGCATAATATGAAAATGCAATAACCCAGACCTCATAAGTGCGGACGAATGCCATCTTTTTAAAGGAAATGGTTGCAAATGTGAAGTGCAATGTGCTGAGCCATTTTCAAAGGTATTTTCATAAACATGGCAAAATGCCAAGGCTTCATTTTTCCCAACATGATAGGAAGAGCAAGGAATGTAACTATTATAGGGGCATCCGGTATTTGTCCGTGCCCTATCATATAAATGTTACGTACTGTCGATTCATTATTAGTGGCAGTTTTAATGGGAATATAAATATTATAAAGTATGTTTACTACAGATAAATCATAGGGGTGCTGAAGTAATTTGCAGTACTAAAGCTCATTTTGGATAATTACAGTGTCCCTGAAGAATGTGTTTATGTATTACAAAGAAGGGGATTGTTAAGAAGAAAACTGTTTTGGGTTGGTGACATTCTGAAAAGAGTAGAGGCTGATCCAGTTTGGGGATAGCTTAGAAATGTGTGAGAACGTTAATGGAAAAAGATTTTATGAAATAGAAAAAGAGGAAAGCCCCAGTACTTTCAGTTGCTGGGCTAACCTTATTCAGTCAAATTTCATGCAGATGACTTACTGTAACTACAGAAATAACATAAGAAATGATTAGTTAAGATTATGCTGGCGGTAAAGATACTAATATTTTATTGCACATTGAGCTCTAGTTTACATTTTATGCAGAGGTAAATTAGACTGCAACGTTGTTTATCCTTGTTTTATGGAAGGCTATTTTCATCGCGTATTAAAGGTTATTATTGGTTTACCTCCTCCCACTTCCTATTTTATTAGAGTAAGGTGATTTTTAGTTTCCTTATTTTCCCTGATAACATAAGACAGTAAACTTTAAACACAATGAGTTGACAAGGAGGATTAAACAATTGTGTCCTAATCTTTGGAAGGTCATATTATAATGAGATTAAAATCTCTCCCTTCAGGTATTGTTCATTTGTAAACAAGTCTGGCTTGGTTTCTCATAAATGTTCCGCTGATTGGATTAATTTCCTATGAAACATAAATTCCTTTTCCTTTCTGACAAGCTAGTCAGAGTCTGCCAGTTTGGTGATTGTTCAAGAAAAATGCAGCATGGGAGACAAAAAATGCTGCAGCAAAGTGAAATGAGCATAAAATGAGATTTAGCTGAGATTGAGGTATCTATATTATCATTCAAAAAGGAATTTGATAGCCATTACATGAGTTTTGTGTTTAGGCTGAGAAAGTGAGTAGCAGCTGGATGGAGAGAAACAATGGGCTTTTCACCCCCTGGCTGCTCTTCCCATGGCTGTCTGCCCTCTGCCCCTGCCGATGCCATGGTTCCGGGGCCCCACACACGAGAGCATTAACACGTGGGCACTGGTGCAAACAGACCCAGTCCTTAACAAAAACTTGAATAAATTTGTTATTTATGTTATCTGCCTCAAAGTGTTAGTTTTCTCTTAACCTCAGGCTTTCCTCAGGGAAAAATTTAATCAATTCTACCGGGCAAAAATATCCACATCCTTGACTAGCAATATTATTTCCTGGATTTTTCACTTTGGCTGAAATTTGAGGAGCCTCGTCTAATTCAGATGTGATAACAGATATTTTATTTTATTTTATTTTTGAGACGGGGTCTTGCTGTGTTGCCCAGGCTGTAGTGCAGGTGCGAAATCATAGCTCACTGTAGACTCTAACTCCTGGTCTCAAGTGATCCTCCCTCTTCGGCCTCCTAAAGTGCTGGGATTACAGGTATGTCCTTGCACTTCTGACCTTATTCAAATTTGGTTTGCTTAAGCTGGCTGCAAAGCTCTTGGTGGTATCTGATGCACAGATTGCATTTCACAACTCATCTGCCATTCTTTATTTAAAGAGTGAATATCAATAATGCTAATTTTCTTAAGAAAAGAAGCTCTGAGGTCTTAGCCTTTTCACAACTATTCCAATTATCTTCACATCCAAATATGATACCCTTTTTCTTTAAAATGGTTTCAAATGCCAATATGGGGTAGTTAAATGTTGAGAACCGAACTTTCATGTTTCATTGGCATGTAGATGAATGCCAGCAAACTTGATTGGAAAAATAGTTCCTTACAAGAAAATTAGGTTTTTCACCGGTTATCATTAGAAATTGGATTTACATTTTTTAGAAAAATAAAAAGAAACTGAGACTGCATTGAGAATTTTGGACAGAGATAGAAGATTATAATATTATGTGCTGAACATTAAAGTGCAATAACATCCTCATTAGACCTTTTGGAAGTTACTTCCTCTATGTGATACCCAAGTGCTGGGAAGGGAAGGGCTGGTCCCTTTAAACAATAGGGAAGAGGGGAAGGGAAGTGCTGGGTAGAGAAGGGTTTGGTCCTTGGCTAGGGCTCCATCCCTGGACCTGTACCCATGGACCTAGGCGAAGACATGCATTTTTGTTTTCCTGTTCAAATGTTGCATTTCCCAAGACCACCCTGGCCTGCCACGCCCCCATCCTGTGTCTATAAAAACCGGAGACCCCAGCAGGCAGACGCAGAGGTGGTTGGACATTGAAAGGAACACATCAGTGGAGGAACACACAGGGCTGGACGTTGAGAGGGATGCACTGGCGTGGGAGCACAGCGCCTTGCTGGCATGCCATCAAGGAGCAGAATGATGCGGATTTGCCGGGGAGGCATGGTTTGGAGAAAAGTTGGAACTCTGAGTAAACTTGGAACTCGGAGTGGCCTGTCTCCAGGGGAAAACCATCTCTCTTCTGGCTCCCCCATCTGCTGACAACTGCTTTTGCTCAATAAAACCTTGCACTCCTTCTCCAAGCCCGCATGTGATCTGATACTTCTGGTATATCAAGGCAAGAATCCCTGGATATAGAAAGGCCTTTGTCCTTGCCATAAGGCAGGGGTCTAATTGAACTGACTAACACAAGCTGCCTAGGGACAGGTAAACTAAAAGGGCACCCTGTGACACACGCCCACTGGGGCTTCAGGAGCTGTAAACATTCACCCCTAGACACTGCCGTGGGGTCGGAACCTGCCCGTCCATATGCTCCCCTAAAGGTTTGAGCAGCAGGGACACTGAAAAAGCGAGTCACACCCCTATCACATGCCTTGCCCTCGAAGGGGACAAGGGAACCTTTCCTGTTTCCTATGCAATATATATTTTTTTCTTTAGTACTTTCCCTACTCTCGAAATGTATTCTCCATGGTAAATAAATCTTCTAAATCCAGAGAAAATTTTTGATGCCAAAGTATGTATATTATGTATACATATGACATCTAGGATAATTTTTCCCTATATTCTCCCCACACTCAACTGCTTCACTGTTGTGTTCATTATCAGTTATTACCTAGTTAAATTTGGAGGGGTCTATATAACAGCAATTAAAATTTCAGGTTAAATCTCTGGTTAACTGGTAGCAGGCCCCTGTAGCGGAAGAACCATATCAAAATCCCACATTATTTCAGCCTCCAAAATAAATCAATGAATCAAAAATAAGATCCAAGGATACAGAGTTGAATAGACTCGTTACTATTACTTGCTTGCTGTGTAATTTGTACAAATTATTTTACCTCTTTGGAACTCAATGTCCCCATCTATAAAATGGCAATATTAATACTTACCGTGCAGGAATTATGAGAATGAATGAGATGTAAAACTCCCAGCACAGACTCCGGCACATGGCAGGTGCTTAGTTTCACACACATATATGTGTGTGTGTGTGTGTGTGCGCGCGCGCGCGCGCTTATTTTTAACAGTCATGATTGACTTGCACACTTTGTATCTCCTTCTCCTAGTTTTCTCCATGTAAGCTTTGTATAGCATGAGTTCTCCTTCACCCCGACTTAGAGGAACTCATCTTACATTTGACCTTGCTGGGTCCCATGCTCATGGGAGTGGGTATTAAACTTTGCTGGCACTGAAGCTGGTCTCAGCACCTGCTAAGTTAGGAGTGGGTTGCATCTTTAAGTGGCTTATCTGGCATCACACTTTCCACCGGTGTAATAACCCCTCGATCATACGACCATTTTCACCTATCACAACATGAAACCCGATACTTTCTACTCCAGAGGGCTTCAGGGGTGTTGTAAGCATGAATGCGCAGGGAGGGAGGAACATCATGAGGAGCCTACGGTGTGCCGTGTAGCTAACACTCATTTTTTTATTTAATCTTCATGATATTTCTGAGTGAGCTATTATGTTGCCCATTATAATTCAAATAATATAAATATTTTGTCTAGGTTTATGCAGCTAATATGTGCCAGAGCTGGAAGGAGGATACAGATCTTTTTGATTTCAAGCTCAAGAACACCATTGAGATTGGTCTCAGGGAGCTGTAACTTCAAAATCAGTAGATGTATCTTAGAGGGGAATGAGCTTAAAAGAAAACTAGCTAAAAAGATGCTAAATCAACTGTGTACCTCCTGGCTCTGCTTCTGCCTGCTTCTTAATTCCCACTGGGTTTGTTGCCTGATTTATCCCATAGAGTCTATGAATCCACATCAAATTGATCTTCTTCAGCACCTGGTCCTGGCTATGCTTCTGATTCTTCTTTTCTTCAGTGATCAGGTTTTTCATCTTGCCCATCATCTTCTGGACCTCAAATACCTGCTGAAGACCAGATTTTGCCTTAATTTAGTGGAGTTGAACTCTACTGATGATATGAAGGAACCCTGCCCTACCTGGTCGAGAAGGAAAATGTAAGATCTATGGACCTTACTTTAGGATGAACTTTTAAAAACAAATATGAAATATTCCCAGGCAGTTCCAGAACTTGTGTTTTATATGTTAAAATGTGTTTACACTAATATAAAATGTAACTGTCTTTTTATTATTGCCAACAAACCAAGTAATACCAATTAATTGAGCTGTGCTTCTTAAACACTATTTTAAAATTAACCGTGATTAGTTTACTTAGCTCAGGCTTTCACCTGATCCTTGGCTTTTGTTTCTGTATCCACATCTTCAAGGTTAAATAATTTAAGTTGTCATTATGTTCTGTGGTTAAATTTGCATATCATGAGTGCTACTTTTCATTTCCAGGTCAACTTGTCTCCCAAGTCTGGTGTAGTCTGAGGAATTATTCCCTAAAGTGAAAATTTAAAGAGCAAACCTTGTTTCAAGTATCTAAGCTATCGTTTTATATTGGAGTACTTTATGAATTTTTTTTTTCATTTAGATCTCCTTCTCCCCCTATAATTGCTTGTTGAATAACTTCAAGAACGTATTACTATTATTTTTTTCTAATCGGGTATGTTTAGAACCATAACAGGTATTATCTTCTAAGATGTAGTTATATAGGGCCCAGATCACTGCTACCAGATAAGACACAAAAGGAAAATCTGTCATCTGAAGAGACCCGTATAGCTCCACCTACAGAGACAGGAGGAAAGGGAGTCTGAAATGTGGAATCAAAAGCTAGAGGCCATAATAGCAGAAAGCAGCAACGATTTTGGACGATGGATTCTCAGTAACTTATATGGGGAGCACATCCCCTGAGACTTCAAGGGAAGTAACCAAATGGGAAGTGGTAAGGTCTTAAGTCTGGATTGAGAGTCAAAGTTCAGAGGAGGAATGGCAGGAGTAAAACATAATCTCTTTTCTTAGCAGGACTGAGATCTACGCAACACACTGGAATCCTAAACAAAGGGGAAACATTACAGGAGTACAGGTGGGGTTGAGTTTCAGGCATGTATCTGAGTTCTCAGAACAGGACATAAGGTTACTTAAGCCCAGCTTCTATAGTGTCAGGCAAAACAGCTTGAACATCCCCAATCTGCAAATCCGAAATCTGAACTGCTCCCAAATCCAATACTTTTTGAGCACCAACATGATGCCGCAAGTGAAAAATTCCACACATAACTACTTAACACAACTTCATTTCATGCGCAAAATTATTTACAATATTGTATAAAATTATCTTTAGGCTATGTATATAAGGTGTACATGAAACAAATGAATTTTATGTTTAGACTAGGGCCCCAAGTCCCAGATATCTCATTATGCATGTACAAATATTCCAAAATCCAAAAACATTCAAAATCCAAACACTTCTGTCCCCAAGTATTTTGAATGAGGGAGAGACAACCTGTAGTTCCAAAAATTGCTTCTGCTTGAAGCCCCATTTGGTTCTGGGGATAAATTTTCATGTACGTACTAGCCATGGGGAGTGGAGGCAAATAGAATATTTTTTGTAACAAAGCACCTGTGGTCCTCTGATTACATTTGCACTATTTCCTAAAGTATCACAGGAATGTGTTCTCTTAACTCGGTGTCCCTAGAAACAGAATGTGAGAGAAGGATTAAGGAAGTTCCTTCAGGAGAAACAGGGAGGCCGTGGAAGACGACGACACCAAACAAGGGTATAATTTGAAATGAACCTCAGCTAGCCTGATCATGTGGAGTGCTGGGTCTAATCGGCAATTTTTAACTCAAACAGTAGTCAACTATACAGCTAAATGAGTTCAAGAATAATTATAAGCAAAGATCTTTCATTTTTTTCTCAACTTTTATTTTAGATTCAGGGGGCACACGTGCAGGTTTGTTACATGGGTAAGTTGCATGTTGCTGAGGTTTGGTGTACAAATGACCCTGTTTTCCAGCTAGTGAGCATAATATCCAATAGGGAGTTTTTTAGCCCTTGCCCCGCTCTCACCCTTTTTCCTCTAGGAGTCCCCAGTGTCTCTTGTTCCCATCTTTATGTCCATTTGTACTCAATATTTAGCTCCCACTTATAAGTGAGAATATGTGGTATTTAGTTTTCTGTTCCTGAATTAATTCGAGATTTTTATTTTATTATTTTTCTTAAAAAAAAAAACAAAAACAAAACAAAAAAAAACAGGATCTTGCTCTGTCACCCAGGCTGGAGTGCAGTGGTGCAATTATAGTTCACTGCAGCCTTGAACGCCTGGGCTCAAGCAATCCTCCAGCCTCACCTTCTTGAGTAGCTGGGACTACAGGTGCATATCAACATGCCCAGATAATCTGTTTTCATTTTTTGTAGAGACAGGGTCTCCTTAAGTTGCCCAGGCTGTCTCGAACTCCTAACCTCAAGTGATCTTCCTGCTTTGGCTTCCCAAAGTGCTGGGATTACAGGTGCGAGCCACCAGGCCCGGCCTCAGAATCTTTCTTTACTACAACTCTGTAGAGATACTGTTGCTGCTCTGCTTGGATCCCTGGAATTCTTTATACTGCCCAGTACTGTTTCTGTGTGTCCTCCTCCTTCTTCATAGGATTACTTTGGGCAGCTGGAGTCCCTTACCAGTGCAAACTCTGTGGCATAATGTATGCTCCAGAAGGCTCTGCATGATCAGACTAGCTGAGGTTCATTTGAAATCACACCTTTGGTGTCTCCTTCACTGCCTCACTGTTTCACCTGGAAGAACTTTCTTTATCCTTCTGTCATGTTCTGCTTCTAGGGACACGGAGGTAAGGCAACCCATACCTGTGATACTTTAGGAATTAGTGCAACTATAATCGTAGCAGCCCAGGTGCTATGTCATAGAGAATATTAATTGTTGGTTTGAGAATGTAATAGAATTTGAATGTATCAATTACTTTATTGCAAAGCTCTGCAACTATTCTATGTTGTTTTTCTAGTTTTTATTGTTTTCCACGATTGGACGGTCATTGAAGTACATTAATCTAAATCTCAATCTTATAGTCACTTTCACAGATTAGTATTTAGCTTGATGTTTGGTGATGTTCACCATAGTAGCTTGGAAGTAGAATGCACCCTTTCAAGTAACCTCTTTTTATAAAAACAGAACCAAGAAATGTTAACGTCTTGCTACTGTGTACTTACCTTTGTATTTAATAATCCTTCCATATTGCAGCACTGTTGTTGCCGGCTTAATACTGAAAATTTAATAGTATTTAATTAAAATCCGGAAATATGCTTTCAATTCTATTACCCTAAAATGTGAGGAAGAAAGGCTCCTCCTTACCATTTGCATTATACTGGAAACTGTTAAACACTTAATCTTCTCCCATAGTGGCTCTGTGCTTTTAAGAGGATTACATTATTAATTGTTTAATTATTCATTATGCTGCATTTTGCCATTCAGTACAAAAGCTTTTTTTAAATTAATTTAATGTTTCATCCTTCTTAGCCGTCCTTCTTTGCACTGGGCTCTCTGTTCTTTCATGATAGGATGTTGCAGCAAAGAATGGAGAGGATGCCTTGTTGAAAGCTAAGCCTGTTGCTGTAGCAAGCAGATCTTTCGCCAGAGCAATGACTCAACACACCACAAGGCAACTGAGTCTTGCTGCACTCCAGAGACTGTGGTTAGAAATATGTCACCAGTGGGAGCATCATTAATCACAATTGTAGGAATGACAGTCAGTTTTTTGACCTCGTTGAGACAGGCAGGGAGGTCAGAGCTTCAAGCAGTTCATCCTCCAGGCAAGGAAAACTATTGGGAAGATTTCCTTTTTGTTATCGCTGGCATTTTTATTTAATCTCATCATTTTCCCCACAATCTGGGCAGAAGTACAAAAGCTTCAGACAGGCACATTCTGCCCTTTTCTCTTTTTCTCTCTGCCAAAAGTAACCTTGGCAATTGATGGTTTAGGGAAAAGCTACCATTCCCCTTTTCCTCAATCTTATTTTCTCTCATCCATCTTCTCTTATTCTCTTTTTTTCTTCACACTTCTCTTGGGGTCTAAAGATCAGGAGGGTAGAAAGAGTCATCTTAATGGAGCCTGATGTTAGCAGCCCTGCCTATTTCTCTGTATTGATTGTAGGGGAAGGTTAGGAAGAAATCTTCCCTGCATGAGGGCACGTATGTCCCTCCCACAGTGGTCAGCCTGGTTGCTGCTGTTGGAAGAGGGCTGGTGGTGTTATTAGAGCCTGTCACAGCCGATGAATTTCATTCCAGGCCCTACATAGAAAGCTTCATAAAGGAAAAACCCCAAGAATGAAAAGAATTCAAGAACGTTGGTTTGTATATCTGAGTGCACGTTAGGACATTAAAAGCATATTTAATTTCATACAGAAAATCATCGTGATATCATAACAAAAGGCAGGTTTGAAATCAGAAAGTGAATAGGGTAAAAGGAGATTTAAATCATTCACTGCATTACTACTGTGCCATGTGCATAGTAGGCCCCTGGGCATACAGAATTTAAGATGCTGGATGTAGTCCTACATTTGTAGTCTGTACATTCTTGGGGGAGGGAGATGGATAAATAAACAAGTTTTTTTAAAAGAAGAAAATTGAAAATAGAGACAAGAAAAACAAAAGAAATAAAAGAATGAGACGTGGAAGCATGGTGGTAGAGTAAGTACATCCCCAAGAAAGTACAATATAAATATATACATGTTTATGGGTACTGCATGGAAATTTAAAAAAAATTCTGAATGTGCTAATTTTTCAATAAAAGAGAAAGAAGATCATTGATATTTATCATTATTCAAAGGAAATTGTTGTTTTTCAAGAAAAACAGTTTTAGATTAGTTCCTAACACATTTGGTTCTTTCCTTCTCTTTCTTTTTTTCTCTTTCTT
>NW_012104109.1:1577166-1605122 GCF_000951045.1 Mandrillus leucophaeus | reverse complement strand
CCTTCCTTCCTTCCTTCCTTCCTTCCTTCCTTCCTTCCTTCCTTTCTTCCTTCCTTCTTTCCTTCCTTCTCTCTCTCTGTCTTTCTTTCTTTCTTAAAACCAAACCAAACAATAAAACAAGAAAAACCCCAAAACCTCATTTTAGTTCAGTCTAGTCTATAACTAAGCAGGGTTTTATGTTTCTTAGAATGTAATTAATTCCTAGTAAATTACTATCTTATGAGGGATTTAGATTTCTGTGTAATTCTGTGCCCTTTATTCCAGTCCAAAGAGTATGCATGTATTTGGGGTTATAACACCAGTGTCATGAAGTGAGAGTATCTGTTTACATGATGTGTCACACTTTCTCTGTCTCCACAAATTGCTTTATTTTAAAAGCAATTAATGGGCTTAGCCATTATCTTCAAAGAGATCTGAACAATTAGGGCTATCCTATTCTTTCCTTTTTTTCCCCCCGCGTTTCTGAAAGATACTACCTTTACCCTTGCTATCATTAAGATGTGTTGCAAGATCTCTCTGAGGTCATGCTGTAGAGATTTAAGCCTTAGAAAATTAAAGCTTATGATAATATGTATCATGGAAACTTCAAAGATCCACATTATCAAATATAGTGATTTCAAACCTCAATTGATGTAGTTTTATACATGAATACAAACACCTGAACCTATTAAGACAGTGAATTAATGTATACATAAATAATTGTCAATGTAGAACAAAAGGGTTTGATGTAAGTCTACGGCTGAGGTTTATTTATTTTGTGAAAATTTTTATCTTTTTAGTTTTATTAGTGATGAACAGATATACAAATGTTATAGACAAACTACATACTGAAATATATGTACTCTGACTTCTTTCTTGATTGTGTCAATTCTATTTAGTTATTTTTCAGAGGCTGCTGAGAGAATTACTTCTTTATTTAAGAAATTGGGAATTGAAGATTCTGAGTAGTTTTCAGTCAGAGTCATTACCCCTCTGTCTTTACATGAAAATAGTAGCATCAACAAGGCATCTCAAACGGCATTTTAACTATTAATCAGAAAACTGTTTTGGTGATTATTTTAGCACATGGGAAATTTTCGATCTAGCAGTTGACTATTGCTTAATTAACAGGGGATTTAATGAAAAGTTTAATAATGGGAGTGCCCAAGAATATCTGGAGGAAGTTTTTACCAAATTCAATTCTACTATACTTTCCCTAAAAGTTGTCATTGAAAAAACTTCATATTCCATGTTGTCCTTTTATTACTACAAAATAAGTGTTACCATGGAGTTTGAACATGAACACAAAGCCCTGAACATATATGATGACAGTGAATTAATTTATTTGAGACACTTCTGTTTTTCTCAGGGAGCCAGTGGGAATGTAAAGCAAACTTTTTCTTTTTTCAAAAAATCTTTAAGGGTAACAAATTGAATTACAGGATTTGTTGTATAAATAGATTTGTTTTTCATTGGAGGGGGCAGAATTTTATAGTAGAATGTGTTTAGGGTGAGATTTGTGTGGTTGCAAGATGAAAAAGGAGGAAGAAATATAAGGAAAATTATTTATAGAAAACAATCAGTAAATTTGAATCTTGACCTCGAGTTGTTTATGTCAACTGAAACATAACTGTGGACCACCTTAATTATGTTTTGCTTTCCTGTTTCTGTCTGGCTGCTTTATTTGTCTACATTAAAGAAGGATTTTCCATACTATCTGGTTTCCTCTTCCTCACTTTATTTCTTCAGAACATCATTTTTTGGGAAAAGTGAGTTACTTATTAAAAGCATCTTCCTTATGACAGTGTCCTCCTTTTCCTAAACAATAAGTTAGAGATTTTCACCATTTATATTAACCCAAAGAAAACAAAATAAAAATTAGAATGTTTTTTGGTATAGAAATTTGGAAAATGGTTGAAGCCAGATAGACACATTTTACTGTGAAATATATCTTTTTTAAAAAGAGAAACTTTACCACACTTTACAGTTATTATCATTTAAACTTGCAAAATTAATAGGTAAAAGATAAATGTTCTTACATATCAAATAAATCTCCAAGGTCAGATTCAATTTTAATACATCGAGTCACCCTTCTCTGGAGAAACACCCTCTCAACCTTTAGTGCAGCCTGGAATGAGGCAAAGTTTTTGGTAATCTTCATTTCAGTGTTCTGGAAATCAGATAGTGTTTCTATAACTGGAATTATTATGATAAAATGGGATAAGAATTCAACTTACTTTCCTGAATTGGAATTTTTAACTCCATGCATATATGAGATTTGTACTGGTAAGATTTTGTTTTGGTATGTGTGAAGGCAAGTAAGTAGCATTTCTGCAGGTAGATCAGGTATCATTAACTTAGTTCTTATAACATTTTAGTAACTTTTTAACAAAAAATAAAGAATAAGAAAGACAAATGACTAGGGGAAATTTACTTTTCAGCAATAATATATTGAATGTCTATAATATTCTGGGCAACATAATTAACACTAGTAAATTAGATATTAAAAGAAAAATTGGTGCTCACATTTTAATTGAGAGAAAAAGAAGCTAATAATTGAAACACTTTGAGTGCATCATGAATGATAAGGGGGTATATTAATCCATTTTCACACTGCTATGAAGAAATACCTGACACTGGGGGATGTATAAAGGAAAGAGTTTTAATTGACTCACAGTTCTGCATGACTGGAGAAGACCTTAGGAAACTTACAGTCCTGGCAGAAGACAAAGAGAAGCAGGCACCTTCTTCACAGGGTGGCAGGATGGAGTGAGCAGAGAGTGAAGGGGGAAGAACCCCTGGTAAAACCATCAGATCTCATGAGAATGAACTCACTATCATGAGAACAACATGGGGGAAACAACCCCCATGATCCAATCACCTCCCACCAGGTTCGTCCCTTGACACTTGGGATCTATGGGGATTACAATTCAAGATGAGTTTTAGGTAGGGACACAAAGCCTAACCATATCATTTCATTCCTGGCCCCTTCCAAATCTCATGTCCTCACATTTCAAAACACAATCATGCCTTCGCAATAGTCCCCTAAAGTCTTATTCCAGCATTAATTCAAAAGTCCAAGTCCAAGATCTTATCTAAGACAAGGCAAATCCCTTCCGCCTAGGAGCCTGTAAAATCAAAAGCAAATTAGTTACTTCCTAGATGAAATGGTAGTACAAGCATTGGGTGAATACTTCTTTTCAGAAAGGGAGAAATTGGCCAACACAAAGGGGCCCACAGGCTTCATGCAATTCCGAAATCCAACAGGACAGTCATTAAATCTTAAAGCTCCAACATGATCTCCTTTGACTCCATGTCTCACATCCAGGTCATGCTGATGCAAGAGGTGGGCTTGCATAGTCTTGGGCAACTTCTCCCTTGTGGCTTTGCAGGGTATAGGCCCCTTCCTGGCTGCTTTCACAGGCTGATGTTGAGTGTCTGTGGCTTTTTCAGGTGTACGGCACAAGCTGTCAGTGGATCTACCATTCTGGGGTCTGGAGGATGCTGGCCCTCTTCTCAAAGCTGCACTTGGCAGTGTCCCAGTAGGGACTTTGTGTAGGGGCTCCCACCCCACATTTCCCTTCCACACTGCCCTGGCAGAGGCTTTCCATAAGGGCTCCACCCCTGCACAGACTTTTGCCTGAACATCCAGGCATTTCCATACATCCTCTAAAATGTAGGCAGAGGTTCCCAAACCTCAATTCTTGCCTTCTGCATACCCACAGGCCCAACATCATGCAAAAGTGACCAAGGTATGGGGCTTGCACCCTCTGAAGCAACAGCCTGAGCTGTATCTTGGCCCCTTTTAGCCACAGGTGGAGTGGCTGGGACACAAGGCACCAAGTTCCCTACCTGGACCCAGCCCATGAAACCATTTTTCCCTCTTAGGCCTCTGGGCCTGTGATAGGAGGGGCTGCCTTGAAAGTCTGTGACATGCCCTGGAGACACTGTCCCCATTGTCTTGGCAATTTACATTTAGCTCCTTGTTATTTATGCATATTTCTTCAGCAGACTTGAATTTCTCCCCAGAAAATGGGTTTTTCTTTTCTACTTCATCTTCAGGCTGTAAATTTTCCAAATCTTTGTGCTCTGCTTCCCTTTTAAACATAAGTTCCAATTTCAAACTACCTCTTTGTGAATGCATAAACTGAATGCACCCTGTCACCTCTTGAGCTTCTTAGAAATTTATTCCACCAGATGCCCTAAATTCTCACGTTCAAAGTTCCACAGATCTCTAGGGCAGGGGCGAAATGGCACCAGTCTCTTTGCTAAAGCATTGCAAGAGTCACCATTATTCCAGTTCCCAAAAAGTTCCTCATGTCCATCTGAGACCACTTCATCCTGGACTTCATTGTTGTTATCACTATCAGCATTTTGGTCAAAGCCAACTTTGCCACATCTTGCTGTCTTCTGAGCCCCCCAAGTCTCTAGGAAGTTCCAAACTTTTCCACATTTTTCTGTCTTCTTTTGAGTCCTCTAAACTGTTCCCCAGCCTTTGCCTGTTGTCCAGTTCCAAAATTGCTTCCACATTTTTGGGTATCTTTATAGCAGTACCCCATTCTTTGTGGTACCAATTTTCTGTATTCATCCATTTTCACACTGCTATGAAGAAAAACCCAAAGCTGGGTGATTTATAAAGGAAAGAGTTCTAATTGACTCACAGTTCTGCAGGGATGGGGAGGCCTTAGGAAACTTACAATCATTGCAGAAGCCAAAGGAGAAGCAGGTGTGTCTTACAGGGCAGCAGTTGAGAGAGAGAGAGAGAATGTGAAGGAAGCAAAGAGAGAAGAGCCCCTTATGAAACCATCAGATCTCATGAGAACTCCCTCACTATCATGAGAACAGAATTGGGAAAACCACCCCCATGATCCAATCATCTCCCACCAGGTCCATCCCTCAACAAGTGGAGATTATGGAGATTACAATTCAGTATGAGATGTGAGTAGGGCCCAAAGCTTAACCATATCAGAAGATGAGGAGAGTGACCTGGCAGCACAGTCCTCAGTCTGAGGTAAAGTTTCTTGGAAGAGCATCTACTTAATGTTTCCTCAAGAATAATAGGCCACATTATTATAGGTCATATTAACAGGTCACATTATTATAAGAATAGGCTGCCTACTGCCTGGGCTAGTCTTGAATCCCTGATCTCATGCATGGTGGAAAGCTTGAGATTAGGAGCTCGAGACTAGACTGGACAACATGTTGAAACTCCACCTCTACAAAAAACAAACAAACAAACAAACAAAAAAACCCACAAATATTAGTCAAGTGTGATGGTATGTGCCTGTAGTCTCAGCTACTCAGGAGGCTGAGGTGGGAGGATTGCTTGAGCCTGGGGACTTGAGGCTGCAGTGAACTGTGATTACACCACTGCACTCCAGCCTGGACCACAGAGACCCTGTCTCAAAAAAAAAAAAAACAAAAAACAAAAAACAAAAAAACAAAAAACAAAAAAAAGGCAAAAAATAAGTATGGAGAACTCTTAGGGAATGGGAGGGGCCAGTGGAAAGGAACAGCTTAGTGGAGCTGTGAGATGCTTTGGCAGAGCTTTCAGTTTCAGCATGACTGGACATTGGGGTGTGAGTGGTGAGGAGGTGGAGGGGAGAGGAAGCTCTAGAAGGAAGCTAGATCTCGGGAAGTCTGCAAGAAGGAATTTGTATTTTACCCTCAAGATGATGGCCCGTTAAAGAAGGATTTCAAGCAAGGAATAACCTCAGCAGATATGTGTTTAATGAGAGCATTTCAACAGCACCATCAAGGATAAAGTGGAATGAGGAGACTGAGACAAGAAAATCTGTTAGTAACACAAGAGTTGAGGTGAGGGTTTGAATTTCAACAGTGATAACAGTGTTTGAGGCAAAAATATCAAACTGGTCACTACTAATGACCTAGCATTAGCAATCTAGGGAGAATTGGATAGTAATGGATGGTGGTTCTAGTCACCAAGAAAAGAAATGTAAGAAAATGGGCAGGTATTAAGAGGAGAAGGGGTAGATTTTGATTTTGACACATGGCTTTCTAGGAGCTATATGTATTCTCATATAGAATACAGATATGTGGTAAGCAGTTGGTTTTGAATGGGATAGAATTTTAAATAAGAAATGGAAATATGGGAGCCAAGTAGCTGAAGCCATGAATTGAATGTTGAGATTGTCTAGGGGACCATTTTGTTTGTGA
Source organism: Mandrillus leucophaeus (assembly GCF_000951045.1). Lineage (NCBI taxonomy): Eukaryota > Metazoa > Chordata > Mammalia > Primates > Cercopithecidae > Mandrillus > Mandrillus leucophaeus. The sequence continues at coordinate 1,598,966 of NW_012104109.1, read as the reverse complement.
CAACAGGGGGAAGGGAGATCGGGAGAGTGGGACAGGAAAACTTAATGTTTACATAGATGGACATTTTATAGTTCAAAAGTATTTTAAAATACATTATCTTTTTTCAATGCCCATAACCATATTATGAAGAAGGCATTATTATGCTCACCTTTTTCCTTTTATTATGGGGACTGAAGCTCAGGGAAATTATCATACTCCCGTAAATAGCAAGGAGTAGGTCCTAGTCACAAACCAATGTCTTCTGATTCCAAGTTTAGTATTTATTTCATTATATCAGAACTGCATTGTGACCACACATAGCTAATTTCATCTAATATCTCATACTTGTGTTATACTCCTGACATGGTTGGAAAATTATCTCTCCTTCTATGCTTTCATTGAGACCAAAGGGAAATTTTCTAATGTTAGTATTATGATAGGCAGGAAATAACAGCTGAATTTCAGTGGGGGCAGTAACACTGCCTAAAGTAATTTTGAGTTGATATTTTCAATTGATGTAGTCAGAACTGAACTAGTTCACATTTAAGATGGCAGAAAATACAGTATTAGCCATATTGTGGTTTGCTTTGCTAATGATTTAGCTTCTGCTTAAGTCTCATTTGTTGTGGAAAGATAGATATTTTTAAAATTGACTTAGGTAAAGGAGGAAACACAAATTAAAATACCACCATCTTACTTAATATGCATCCAATCTTACTGAATCAGAATGTTCTATCTTGAGGGAAGTATCTGACAACCTGTCATGTTCACAAAGGGTAGGTAGAAAAATGTGTATTAAAATCTAGCTTGCCCTTACAAAGTGCTAATAATATTGGGTGGTGTTTCCTTATCTTCCCATCAACAAATTAGGCAATCTGTGCTATAAACACATCTGGAAAATAAGTGTCTTAATAAGGAGAAACATTAGTGAGAATTAACATAGGGCTAATGGCCTAGAATACATACTTGCCAATTTTGTATTTTTCAGCTACGTTTTTATGAAGACATTTTACCAATATTTAAGCTGTTTTCTGGAAATTTCTGTGGGTTGAGAGTCACCAATTTATTCTGCTGCGTTTTTGACCATGTGACATTCAATATGCAAAATGATAGGGTTCTAACGTTGGTGAGGGCAAAGTAGAATATAATTATAAAAGGTAAGAAAATAGCTCTCTTACTAAACACGGCTATTGCCTAAGTACAGTTGACTGATCATAAAATGTGCAATTCAAGACTTTATATCAATATTTTAGATTGATAGTACCCTTGTGTTAGTGGAGTGAGCTTCATTTACTGAGAAGTCATAGAAAGTCAGGTTGGTTGAACAGGTGGATACTTGCTTGAAAGATAATGCTAAAAAGGCAAGAGAATAGAAAACCAGTCCTTATGATGACTGTAGACCACTACAGTTGCCTATCTGATACACACAGGGGAGCAAAAATTGGAAGAGACCTCAGTGTAAATTCTATCAGATTTTAAATATTTTTGCTTTAATCTTTTCAGTACTCATTTTTTCATTCACCAAATACAAGAAAATGGTGTGTAAACAATCTCTTCTATGGAAGAAAATGTGGCTGATTGTGCAATATAAGAAACACAATTTGTAATCCTCTCCATTTTCCCTGCTGCTTATATCTTCGTGAGCACAGGCAAGGATTTGTGTATTAAAACTGACTTGAGTGATAAAATGTTTGTTTATTCAATTTCAGAAAGAATGTTTATTTTTCTGTGGCTATAGGGCCAAAGATTATGCTAATATGTTCCATATATATATAAAGAGAGGCTACCATTAAGGCAATCTCTAGATGCTCAGTTCTCTCTGTCATATAAGAAGACTGAGAAAGGGCTTGTGCAATATTTTGCAGCCATATTTATTGCCATATGGCCATTTCCAAATTACATTGTGTTGTAAGTTGAGATTGTCTGAAGGAGTTTGGCTAACTTCCAACTTGGGAATACCTTTCACAGAGGCTGATGCTAATGGGAATGTGATTGTCTGGTAATGTAACAGCGTTAATATTGTTTTTATTGAGTTAGCTGGACTACTAGCTATTGTGTGCTGGAGAAAATACAGTTTATGGTACAATGATCTAATGTTGATAACTTGCCAGACATCTCTCTTGCTAAACATGTAATTCATCTAAGTAACCCAGGCTGTATGATTTTTTTTTCTGTGGTCCGAACCACTTTTTAGCAAAGCTCTCAAAAATTGACACTGAAATGAGCAGGGACATAAAAATGTTTATCTTATTCTATAGCCACATTTTATGTATTTTATAGTTACTATTTTTATGTGTGTTCACAAAACAAAGCTAGTCTGAATTTACAAAATGTAAATTCATCTGAGAATGTTAGTTTCTATTCAGAATGTTAGTTTCTGAATCAGAAACTAAGGACAGGGCCAATAATTATGTGTTTTAACAAGATTTCTATGTGATTTTCACACTCATTCAAGTTTGAAAACCATTGCTTTAGACCTCTACTTTTTAATAGTTATTGAAATACAACAAAAGATGAAATATAATAACTTTGGAATTATAAATGTGTCGTCTTACTTGATACTTCCTTAGAAGATTCTAAGATGAGATCTCAAAATTTATCTACATAAACCAATTAAAATAAAACTCACATACTGTTGAAATTGATGGTTACTTTCAAACCTATTTAACAAATGGACAGAACAAGGATTTTTTAAAACTTATTTCCTCAGGGGCATAAAGTGAGCTTATTATAAGAAAGAAATATCTGATTTTAACCAGTCATCCTGTACTTTACTACATCCCAATGATTAAGAATAACAACAATAAAAACATAAAACAAAACAGAATTCCTCATACAGTGACGTTTTTATCATACTTTTACAGCTCAAAAAGTCCCAGCGTATGAAGTTAGACCTGAAAAGAAATAGTTTTTGGAATATGAATATTTATAGAAAATATTAATTACCAAGTAAACTCCATGATATATGAAAACAAAAATATACTCTTTTTATGTTTTTCCTTTTACACTCAGTAAAAGGAGTGTAATATTATCTCTCATGTGATCACCAGCCCTAGAAATTGGAAATGACCATGATGGGAGACTGCCGCTCTAAATTAAACAAAGTAAAATGGAGTAACCCTCCAGAGATACCCGTTTGTACTTTTCTGATAATGTCGCCTAGCTAAATATAGCTTTCAAAAGGATAAATGAGTATCATCTCCTTTCTCTTCTATATGTAATCATAGTTGATATTTTCTAGTATTTAAGTTTCTTTCCTAGTAAGTTTCTTTCCCATATGTGATAAGTCACATCCATAGCAATTTTTTAATCACAATCTAGTTTGTGAATACTAAATGTGGAAGAGAAAGTAATTGTGGGTCTTACCTTCCTGCCAGAGCCAGCAGTGTTAAGTTTCATGACATTAAAAAAAAAAAAAAAAAAAAAAAAAGGAATTGTCAGGGCTGTAAGTCAGCAGCCGAAGCAGGAATTACTGCAACTTAGGGACTATAAATTTTGGAGTGTGAATGTGACTTACCATACATGAATTTTCAAAAAAATTAAAATATTTAAAGTATCCAGCCTGGATACAGTTTATCCTGAGCTACTGAAAATTTATTTTCGATATATTTCAGCTACTTCTGAAGTAACTTGAGATGTAAGATAGAAGTCAGAACTAGTGCAAGTGTAAGCAAATGTGTAAAGTAAGCATGATCATTTATGTCTGACCCAATATTTTCTATCCAATTGTGCTATGTGTTTTTCTTCAACCTTTCCACTAACTCTTAAAATACATTCCTAGCTGGCACCTGTTTCAAAAGTGGTTATTCCCTAGCTGAAGGAACAGGCAAGTTCAAGCTTTCTTATTTTTTGAATGTCACACATATAAGAACAATAAAGAATTACTTTTAAAAATGTATGCCACAAAATTATTAGCAATTCCCTCAAATATACAAAATCTATAAAAGTATAATACTGGCAACTGAAATTCCATCTTCATTTAATAACTGGCTTTTGTAACTGAAAAATCAAGGAACCAATTATGTCACTGATTTCAGAGCAATTGCCCCAAAAGGTGAGTGCTGGATGCTTCAAAAACTTTCAGGGGGAAAATAAATGAATCAAGTGATTATTCTTTAGTGTTTATCACATACAGTTTGTGAGTAGCCGTGTTAGCTGACTATTAGCCATAATCCATCTCTTGCTATAGGGAATAGAAATCTATAGAGTATTTTATAAATCAAAAAAATTATTTCTATGTAGAGATTTCTAGCTGTTATATCTTCTCTAAGACTCTTTCCACTTCTGAAAATCTTATAATTACAGCTGGACCTCAGGAAAACATGAAGTCACTTGAGGGAAGGTACAGGTGGTTACTATTACAGGAACATATGACATCTTGCCATTAGCTGAATAAATTGGTAGGTTTTATGATAAATGTCAATAGCATTGAAATTTGAAGTTGTTGAAATTATTCATTTAAAAAATCAACCAGAGCAACTGTTGGTTCTTATGGACTGAGACCACTGATCAGCCAGAAACTCCAGACTTCTTTTGTACCTGTTTTGTTGTGTTATTGATACTGTCTATAGGCATACACATTCTAGGTTAGTTAGCTTCTGAAGTAATATTTTCTAAGAATTTAAACACAAAAATTTTTCCTAAAAAATGGGCTAATATTACCTCCTTTTTCCTATGAGCTTCTGAAGATAAAATGTTTTAATTGTAAGTATAACAAGATTACTAACATAAGATTAGTAACAGGATTACTAATATGATTTTCTGATGCCAGAATTGGACATTGTTTTTCCATTTTTAATACATGCTGTCTTTTGCTTCAGGTTTTCAAAAATCTGTTCAGTATTCCACGTTTCTGATATTTACATCTCATAAATAATAAATCTGGAATGGAGTCAAAAAAAGGAGCTAAGTCCTAAATTATTCCCTATTGATATTGTCCTAATGCGAGGTTCTTCTCAAGGCTGAATTGGAATTCTAGTTCAAAATTTCTACTTAAAAGTACTATAACTATATTACTGCACTGAAAAAGTCTGTGAACTGGAAGATAAGTATATGGGTTTCACTTCCACTGCCCTTTGGTTTATAGGGTTCACATCTCATTGGAAAGAGGAGGGCTCTATTGCCTGAGGACATTTGCCCTGTGCTCTTGATACTTGTCACATGTAATGTACTGTGTTACACATATGAATTCATGTCAGGATCTGTCATTCCACAGTAAGGCAGAAATTTATGCAAATTATGTTTGCTCATGTTGAATGGCTAAATTCTTTGTGGGTCTGAAATGTGATACTTCTTTTAAAATGTGTATGTGAAACAGGTTTGGAAATGTGGTAAGGTTGCAAATTTATACACTACACTCAGATGTACAAAAATTCCTCTGTAACTGATTTGAACTTTCTCATAACCTCTATCCACAGGGTGTTAGATAGTATGTAAACTTACTAAGTTAATGTATTTCAGTCTCTTCTGGCTTAAGCCTCTCTCCTTTTGGATAAATATTGAGGCTACAGAGCTCATCTCTATTTCAGAGATGTTTCCTTCTTTGCAAATTCCCAAGATACTTTGTGGGCTCAAGGGGGAGACTGCTGAGCCCTTTCTCAGTGTGAGGGTGGGGAGCTTAGCTCTCACACAGGCCCTTGCGAGGTCCTTTTGATTCCTTGCTGGTCTCTGTGACAAGGCTTTTTTCGCAGTGGCTCATCACTCATCCTGTTGTCATTTCTGGCAGAGTTAGGAAAGCTGGTGACATTTGGAGTTCTTCTTGGGCTCAGTTGGCCTCTCCTAGGCTTGCCTTGTTTCTCTGAGTCCTCTGAGGCTTAATCAAGTTCTACATTTGCTGACTTAGGCTTTTCTTCTCCACTCTGACATAGGTTCAACATGATATTTACCTTAGTGTCCCTTCAGTAGGCAAGCTAGTTCTGATTTCTCAGCTACTTCTGATGCCTCCACTGGGAATATCAAACCCCATGAAAGGTAAGGAATTTCCACAGAACCAGTCCCAGATCATCCTTTCTCTATTCCTGCCATGCCACTGGTTCTATGCAGTGGCTAGTACATGGTGATGGGAGGCCTTCTAGAAGATGTTTTCCCAGTCGAGCATGAGATCTCTTATAAGGACCTAAGCTCCTTGGATTACCTTCCTCCTAAACTATCTAGAATTCTTTCTACTCAAGCATGTGAGGTAGGCAGAAAATGATATTAGCAGCTCTCTTTTTGTCTTTCTTCTTTTGCCCTCTACCCTTGCAAAAACTATTTTATTTTTTTGTCTTCAGGAATATTTTCTGTGTCATATTTTCTCCTTCCAACATAGCATTTCCAGGGATGTACTTACTGAGAAGGAAACAACGTCAGGAAATATTAGAAAATATTATCCTCATTTTTTATAATATCAAACTGACAGGAATCACTGGATCATATCTTAGAAAAAAATTCTAAAGCCATTAAGTTGATATATTTTTATATATTATATATTTTAGTTCAATAGTTACTAAAGTGCCCCAATCATGAGCAAAGAAAATTTTAGGCTTTCGAAATTTTAATGGCAACATTTAGGAAAGCCTATTAAAAGATGCTTTTCTGAGACCTATAGCTGTCATAAATGTATGCTACATGATTGAGTTTCAAAAAATATTTTTAATAATATTTATTTAATGCTTTCTACTTTGCAAAGTACTTTAGTATTCATTGTCTTATTTGATCTTCACAACACTCTTGTGATGTAGGCAAGGTATATGTTATTCTGTTTTCCAGATGAGGAAATTAAAATATTAAGTGAATTGCTTTGAATCACATGGGACCTTGACATTTATGTTGGAGGTAGAAGGAACTAGCTATTCTCAATTCTGCTTCTGGCTTGGTATTCTTTCCTTGAAACTGTGTTTGTAATGTATTACTTAAGAAATTTTTTAAAAAGAAAAATCACCCTTTACTTGTCTTCTTATAAAGAGAGTCACTAATATACTTGTGTCTCCTGCATAGGGGTTAAATGTCTGTGCAAGAGTCTTTGACATATTGGGCATGCCCTTGTCCCAAAGTCACATGAGCTTCTTTCCCTATTCTTCTGATACTTCTGTCCTGCTTGCTCCCAGGCTTCTCCAGTCATTCTCATCTCCTCTTTTCTTGAATCATCTACTTGCTTACTGTCTTTGTTTATCTCTTGGCCATGATATTTTGTGTTGCCACTCCACCCCCAAAAGACGTCAGGAGCTTTGCCTTCTGTCTTTTCTCCATGATCATGTTTAATAGTTATCTTGATTATAGCATTTTCACTTGTTCTAGTCATACTATTGCTGAATCTACCACACAATTGTATAGGCCTGTATTAGTCTGGGTTCTCTAAAGGGACAGAACTAATTGGATAGGTGAATATGTGAAGGGTAGTTTATTAAGGAGTATTGACTTGGAAGATCACAAGGTGAATCCCACAATATGCAGTCTGCATGCTGAGGAGCAAGGAAGCCAGTCCAAGTTCCAAAACCTCAAAATTAGGGAAGCCAATAGTACCACCTTCCATCTGTGGCCAAAGGCGCAAGAACCACTGGCAAATCACTGATGTGAGTCCAAGAGTCCAAAAGCTGAAGAACTTGGAGTCTGATGTTCGAGGGCAGGAAGCATCCAGCACAGGAGAAACATGGAGGCCAGAACACTCAGCAAGTCTGTTCTTTCCTTGCCTGCTTTTATGCTAGCAGTTGATTAGATGGTGCCCACCTAGACTGAGGGTGGGTCTGCCTCTCCTAGTCCAGTGACTCAAATGTTAGTCTCCTTTGGCAACACCCTTATAGACATACCCCCCAAAAACACTTTACATCCTTCAATTCAATCAAGTTGACACTCAATAGTAACCATCACAAGACCCTTGATATCCTACACAATTTCTCATGATCTAATTCTCCTTTGATCTAATCAGGTATAAATGTAAATTATTTTAGAAAAAAAGTTTTATTTCATGGCTTAGGCAAATTGTTACACTTATAGACCATGTTGGCCTGGATGACTGAATATGTTGAGAATGTTCAGTACTGATAGCTTTCTTTAGTTTTGGTGAATCTTGGAAACCAGCACATTATTCAGAGTGAACAGTAATTCATCAGAGTGAACAGAAAGAAGAGTGATTAAATTGAATTTATCATCCTCAAATAGGGGGCTTAGTAAATAGCACACTCAAATAGGGGGCTATTTACTAAGGTGTGGGAAGAATTTAAGTACTCTAATAAGACATGGGATGGTAGGCAGCTGTCAAGATGACCCCAATTATCCTGACCTTGTGCTATTCACTGCCTCATGTAATCTCTTCCCCTTGATTAAGTTGTTTATAACCAACAGAATATCTCAACTTTGAGGGTATGCCACTTCTATGATTAAATTACAAAAGACTCTGACTTATGTCTTTCTAGCAGACACTTGCCCTCACTGGCTTTGAAGCAGCAAGTGGCCAGTCTGGAGAGGGCTACATGGCAAGGGATTGAGGATACCCTCTGGTCAATAGCCAGAAAGGAACTCAGCCCCTTAGTCCTACAATCCAAAAGAAAATAAATACAGCAACAATAAATTTGAACTAAATCCTTCCTTAGTGGAGCTTTCAGATGAGCACCAGTCCTGGCCAATACCTTGACTGCTTCTGCTGGGACATCCAGAGTCAGAGGATACAGCTAATCCATGCCTGATTCCTGATCCATGGAAACTTTGAGATAATTAATGTGTGTTGGTTTAAGCCACTAAATTCATGGTAATTGATTATGCTGCAATTGATACTTAATATAGATGATGACACTTGGGAGCCACTACCATCCAAGTCTGAGTGGGAAAGGAGATAAACCAGGTACCGGACTCCAGAGGGCAGCTTTATGGAGAGAGACTGGAGCTGTAGCTGTTGGGAGAGGAACAAACACATCAAAGCAACTTAGCAGGAGGGAACTGGCAGAATACTTAACGGCCTTAATCTCCCACTATCCTTGCATTCCTGCCAGAGCTTTATTTTGACCTGCCTGAACCAGATGTGAGAGGAGACCTACTGTTGCTTGTCTCTGTGGTCCATCTTCCTGGGCACTAAGCATAATGAACAGTGTATCCATTTGTTAGGGCTGCTGTGACAAAGTACTACAAAACAGGTGGCTTAAAACAACAGGAATTTATTATCTTGGGGCAGCGTTTTCTACCCCTGAGACCATGGGCTGGTACGGGTCTGTGGCCAGTTAGGAACTGGGCTGCAAGTCAGGAAGTGAGTAGTGAGTGACTAAGCATTACCACTTGAGCTCCACCTCCTGTCAGATCAGCTGGCCGTTAGATTTCCATAAAAGCGTGAACCCTATGGTGAACTGCATAAGCCAGGGATCTAGGTTGCACACTCTTTATGAGAAGCTAGTGCCTGATGACCTGAGGTGAAGCAGTTTCATTCTGAAACCACTCCTACAAACCCACCGTTCATGAAAAAATTGTCTTTCATGAAACTGGTCCCTGGAGCCAAAGAGGTTGGGGACTGCTGTCTTAGCGTTCTGTAAGTTAGAAGCCTGAAATCAAGGTTTCAACAGGACTATATTTCCTCTGAAGCCTAGAGAAGAGAATACTTCCTCACCTCTTCTTAGATTCTGACGGTTTGCAGTGATCCTCGATGGTCCTTGCTTTGCAGCTGCTGCTTAGACAGCTGGCTCTGTCATCGCATAATGTTTTACCCCCATGTGTCTGTGTCTTTTCTTTTACAAGGACCCCGAACATATTGCATTAGGGCTCACCCAAATCCAGTGTGACCTCATCTTAAACTTGATTACATCTGCAAAGACCCTATTTCCAAATAAGAGCACACTCACAGTTACTGGGGGTTTGGATTTAAACATACCTCGTTGCAGGACACAAACCCATAATTGACAGAAAGCAGAGTACATCAGGAAGGACAAATAGAAGAGATCCAGCACATAACACCATGGGAAGAGAAAGGTGTGTTTGGGTATTTATTTATAATGTTGATATTAAACATAAGCTTGCAACTAATTAAATGAATGAAATGAGCATTTTCTCATCTTCTTTGCGAACAGATTTCTTTTGTAATCTATGCTTTGTGGAGAAAAAGCTATCAAAGCAGAGTAACTGGTGCAGGCTGTCTGAACACAGAAGACAAGTTTGTTGCCTTTATTGTACTGCCCTAGGCTTTGGAATTGGCATGCTCTTTATAAATCTCCCCAAACCACTAAAATAAGACTCATGCAATTTTGGATGTTATAGGAAGAGGGAACTATATCAACCGTGGTAGCTACATCTTACATGGCAGAATATTTAGACTTGTGAAATGTATTTTATAAAGTACTGCACATTATTCAAGCTTTGCATTTATTTTCTTTTTAATATTGCCTGTTTAGATTAGAAATAATCATAACTTTCAGGAAACATGTTTCACAGTTTTGTGATGATTTTTAAAAATTTTACATAGATATTTCATGGCATTCAAAGAAAAGTATCCGCAGTTTAGCCACTACACTTTTTCCCCATAAACTCTAAAGATGACTTTTTTTTTCTGGTAAAAATAATTGGGCAAATTTCAGTGACATGAAAGAATAGGCAATATTTCATTCTTGAATCATTAGAACTTTTCATATTTAAATTTAATTGCTTAATCTGGAAGACAACTTTGATGATTTAAAGTTGTAGTGAAAAGCACTGCAAGCCTTCAAACCTACAATCAATTTACAAAAATATGCCAGTTCTGAATTTATTGACCATCTGTCAATCTTCCCTCACTCCTAGCTAGCTGTCGGTGTTTATTATTTGATGCACTGTGTAATGAGTCACTGCACGGAACAACTCATATCTATAGCACAATGATTAATGGGGTCATTGTCTACCCACAATCACCTCAGCCATCATTCTTTCCTTCCAGGCATGGGTAAATGGCAATCCCCAAATCAAACGGAGATTCCCAGAGCCATCCTGAAGCACAAAGTTACTTGTGTACTGCACTAATTTGATTGGCATGTAATAAATTCAGCTACACTCAGTCAAACCTCTTCTATGACAATGCTTACAAATGTTAAATCCATAATAATTTTAAAAGATGTCCTAAATAAGTTCGTCTAGAGCTTGTTTTTTTAACACACAAATACACTCACACACACACCCATGTAATTATTATTTGCTTATAATGTAGTATTTAAAATAATTAAAACTGAAATTGACAAAGTCAAATTTTAGGACCGTGTTGACACTGATCTATTTTTTATTAGATACCACAGATAGATTTAAAGCACGCAGATGACACTGTCATTGCGAGACAGTCTCTTATAATAGGAAGGGCATGGACATTTGAGTTAGGCAGACCAGAATCTACTAATCTACTGCTGATGAGCTGTGATGCATTGGACAGCTACCATTCTTCTTTCATCTTCAGCATCTTTGCATATACAATATGGATAATGTTCACTACCTGGTATGCTTGTTGGTAATATCACATGAGATAATACTGCAAAGCATCTGGCAGTAAAACATCTGTTCTCGATCATGGTATTGGAGGCAACAAGAAATAGAATGCAGAAATCAGGAGAAAAGGAGTTGGAAAAAATTCAAAGCCCAAAGCTCTACTAAGTTATCTTCTAGCTTGGTAAGAAAGTTCTATGATTTATACCTTTTAGAATATTGAGCTATTAATCTTTAGGACAAGAATCCCTAGGACTTAGGTCATGATAGTGGATATTTGCTTTAACCTATTTGGGGGAGACAAAAGTGCTTAGAAGAGAGAACAAAATAGACAAAAATGCATAAGAAGATATCTATCTATCTATATCTATCTATCTATCTATCTATCTATCTATCTATCTATCTATCTATCACGTATTAGGGTGCAAAGGCATATATTTGGAATATATGTATATGTGTACTATTAAAAAAATAGAAGCAGAGCTTTCATATAGGAGACTGAAGGAATCCTGAGAAGTAAGTGATGAAAAACAGAAAGAGCACTTTGGGAGGCTGAGGCAGGCAGATCACTTGAGCCCAGGAGTTCAAGACCAGCCTGGGCAATATGGTGAAACCCTGTCTCCATAAAAAATACAAAATTTAGCTAGCTGTGGTGGCATGTGCCCGTAGTCCTAGCTACTCTGGAGTCTCAGGTGTGAAGATTGCTTGAGCCTGGGAGGTCGAGGCTGCAGTCAGCTGTGACCATGCCACTGCACTCCAGCCTGGGCGACAGAGGGAGACTCTGTCTTAAAAAACAAACAAACAAAGCAGAAGGAACAAATATGACTCGACCTAGGTGAGAGTTATATCCATATCAAAAGATGACTGTAGAAGGTGTCTTTAAAATGGCTTGAACTATTAACACATCTCTAGACCCTTCAGCAATGCATGACAATGACCTGGCTATGAGATAAATGATAGTTATTACCTAGATACATCAGCACAAATTTTAGAGTGGACTCTAAGCAGGTCATGAAAGTAGGATGGCAGAAAAAGTTTGGTCCAGGATATGGATGCCTGCTCATTTTGGCAGGGGTGACTGAGAATTAGATGTATGGTTTCCCTAAATGGAAAAAATCCACACTTTGAAGTAAAATAGTTTGTCTTTAGGCTTTGTGCACCTAGTGAACTGCCTGAATTTGGTGTTAGACATATAAGTTATTATATAAAACTAAAAACTAAATATTCAATATAACTTAATGATTTGAGTTTGAGTCATTCCATCATTCAGTTTAATATCCTGGTCCCTAGAATCATCACTTTGAGTGTTTGCCTTTATGATTATATCTTGCTCACATTTTCTTCATATTTAAATGGAAAAGGTTGAATTTTTTGATTGGCAGCTCTTATCTAACAATATTTTTCTATCAAGTAAACCTCTAAGAATTAGGTCCAAAATTACTAGAGCCCTTTCTACCTGAATAGCCCTGATATTTGGCTTGAGGTTTGCAGAAATGTTCAATGTAGAACTCAGGAAGTAATACATTCCAAGAGAAACTGATGGTGAAGTGGAGTTATCACTGGGGCAAGGTCTGCTGACTCTCTATTATCAGACTTCAGCATCTTGGTGAATTTGCCAGGGCCCAGGATGATAGCTTTGCTGATCCACTAGTTCAGAAACTTGATTTTTGTCAGTTTTGTAGCGAAATCAGAACATGAAGGAGTTGTTTCATATTAACCAAACTCACATAAGGATAAAATATTCACCAGAATGCATCTTATTGATATTGTGAAAATTATCAGGCAGATTAGAATGTTTGTTCAGTGCCTGTGAAAGCAAATTATTATGGAAGCCAAATTATAATAAGAAGGCAGTTTGGGGATAATAAAAAAGAGAAAAATTTAGTAGAGTAATGCAAATGTTTACTAACATAAAGGAAATACATGCAGACTATGTGTAGTAAAATATTATGATTTGGATGTTGATAATTTGAATCAGGGATATTTCATTTTTTGATTATGACTAAATGGTATTCTGAGAAGGGGCTAGGCTAAAGTTACACATCATTTGGATATAATATGCTAAGTGGAACTATAATTAGAATTTCAGAAATATAACAAGAATCAAAACATTTTTTCTTTACAATAAAAAGAATTTTAAGTCTTAAAGTAACCATAAAAGATGTCATGATCCAACTTTCTCATTTTACAGATAAATAACCACGGTGAGTGATGGTTATGTTACTCTCACAAGATCACATAACTAATTAGTATTGAGCTCAATCTGGATACTGGTCTCCTGACTATTAGGTACCAGTGCTTTACTCCATCTATTTATCCAAATCATCTCTAATCTATGTAGACAGCAAAATGCATCTAGCAGGACCAATTAGTTTGTTTTACTATAAATATTTAAAAGCTAAAAATTTAATTTATCAACAATTAATATGTAATTAAGACTTTTAAATATTATTTTATTCAGTAAAATGTTGCTCTATAACAAAGAAGTATATAAAAACTACTCAATATCATAAAATAGTAGAATTTTCAAATTTTCTTATTACTCATTTGGCACTCCATTGAACTGTTCAGAAAATTAGTATTGGGAATTAGGAGTAAAGTGGTATCATAAAAGCCAAAATATACGAACCTTAAGAAAGAACAGTATAAGTGTAAAGTTTAAAAATATATCTGAACTTCCCAGCATATAGAAAAGCACCTTTGAAGATATTTCTTCACATATTTTCTAGTGATAAGGAGTTTTTCTCTGGATTCTTTACCCTTAACCAATAACAAATCTACTTTCACAAATATATAGTGATTTTTTAAGTTTTCTTTTGATCTTCACAGTGAGGATAGGCCCATAGATTCTTTCAGAAACAAGACGACTTAAAAAAAAAAAAAGAAAAATAGAAGCATAGGGTGCGTTAGTAAATAAATATATTTAGACACCATTCTGTTACTTCTCAGGGTCACTCAGACAATGTTATTTGGCTAATTTTGTTCTTAGTGTATTCTATTCTCCTGTTTCCAATCAGAGACAGTCATTTTTGTGAGGATTTAGTGTTCTTTGTGCTGAGGTTTTAATGTAGTTCTAAAACTACGTTTTAAGCAGATACTGTTTTTACGATGATAACATAGCCTGATAAAAGACATATTGAACAGATAAAAAACATTTTCCTCTGATGCCTAAATGGGTGGTTTCTCTTAACATTTGTTGTTAGATGAATCAATTAAATATTAGTTTGTTCACAGTTAACAGTAAATGTTATTATATGATTATGTCCAATAAATGTAGAAGTGATTAGAAATCATCCTTTGGCAATTTCCATAGTAATAACTGTTTTAGGTAAAATCATTGCATGGTGAGACTAGTGGACAAAAATATAATGAGCAATAGAATATTGACTTAGTCTTAAAATATCTCCTCACAGATGTTTATTGGTTACAAAAGGAAATTGAATAACTCTATCGGGGAGGGGAGATCATTCACACACCACCTAAATCTAGTGGTCAAAGTTAATATCATTATTAGTGGGACAAATTGACTTTATATGCCTCCTAATATGATGCACTGAGAAGGACGCAATATCACTCTTGTATTGCTTTGCCAATAGGGCATAAACTGATGTAAACATGAGAAAAAAAATGGACAAACCAAAATTGAGAAACAGTCTACAAAATCAGACCTGTATTCTTCAAATGTCAAGGTTGAGAAAGACAAAGAAAGGTAGGGAAATTTTTCTAGATTGGAGGAACTAAAGAAACATAACTTGGAAATGGAATGTGAGGGCCTAAATTAAATTTGGGGCCAGAAGACATTTTGTTTTCTTTTGCTATGAAGGACATTAGTGGAACAATTGATGAAATGAGTAAGTCTATAGATTGTTATAATACTGTATCAATGTTTGTTTCTAATTTTGATAATTCTACTCTGGTTGTGTAAGTGAATGTTGCTGTTCTTGAGAAATACTACAGTATGTAGGAGTGAAGGAACGTTATGTCTGAAAATTACTTTCAAAAATTTAGAAATTATATTTTTGAAATATTGTTTATATGAGAATACTATAAATAATCTGAGGAATCAGAGCCAAGGCTATGAGAGAACTTGTATTGCTTTACAACTTTTCTCTAAGTCTTAAATCATTTCAAAATAAAACAGTTAAGGAGTTATTACATGGTTGACATCTAATGTATCATTTGTATAGTAATTTATTTGACTAAAACAACATTTATTGAATGCCTACTAAGGACCAGAAGCTGTGCTGCAATTTCCATAAATTATTTCAAGTGGTCTTCACATGACCCTGTGAGTAGGTCACTGTTACAACAGTTTCACAGTTAAGGATACTCATGTTTAGGGAATAACCACTTAACTGAGACCTGTGAAGTCACATAGCCAGAAAATGGCAGATATGATTTGAACTGGGGTGGCCTAATTTTATTTCCATCACTCTCTTCACTATACCAGACCATCAATCTGTATTGTAGCAAATAATTGCATCTTCCAAGAGTCATGAATGACTTAGAGATAAATAAAGAGAGTTCTATCTCTTGATAGAGAGTTCTATCAAGGAGTAGCTTCTTTCTCCTGTGTTAGAATGTCATTATTGAAATTGTAGAGCCCCAAAATTTGTGAATTTCTTGGACAAGGAGTACTTTCTTCTGTTGTATGTTTTTGAAGCATCTAGAGAAGTATCTGGTACATAGTACCATTTTGAATATTTGTTGAATAAATAAATGAAAGCGAAACAAAAGTTTGATACAAGAAGTATAGAGACATGGCGGAGAACAAACCAAGGAGGTTATTAGAGGACTCTGGTAATAGCAGCATAAGAATTAAAGGAAGTAAAAACTAGATGAAGATTTCCATTTCCAGTAAATGGAAACAGCTTCTCCCTGTGATGGTACAGAGTTTATTTTGACATCTGCCCCTTGAAGTGGTGAGTAAAGTAAGGCAAACTCACCATGAGTCACACAGCCCCTGAAAGGCATGCATCAGGCAACAACCTGAACTGACAGAGATAGCCAAGAGGAGGGATCAGTTTTGATATGAGAATTGAAGGGAATTACTGGGTGCTCTTTCTGTAGTGGAGTCCTAGAAATTCCTGGAACACTGAACACAGATTTAGAGGGTCATCCAAGGCCTCCATTTTTTTCTGGGTAGCAGAGAACATCATTGCTTATAACGTGATAAATGAATTTGGAGGCCAAAGGCACCCATGATTTTCACTGTTTGTGTGCATTCTTTTTCCTATAAGTCAGACATCTGTGTAATCTGTTGCTTTGTTGTTATTTAAACAAAACTTCTTAATATGGTTTCATTTTTAAAAGTTAGTCACTCAAATAATGGGAAAAGTGGGGTGAAACAGGGATGGCATAATATTATTTGCCTGTGGAAGTTTTTGAAAAATTGGATGTGTGAATGTTTTATAAGTCAATGAATTCTAATCATGGTAGACATTGTTTACAGAGTTAGGTATAGGCAAAGCCCTTTGCATTTTGAGGGTGTCATTCTGTGGCCAATGTACTAAAGAATGACTACATTCCTTATCACTCTTTTAGCACTGGATGGCTGTTATGGACATCAAGTCCCTTGCCAAATCTATAAGTAAAGTGGCTCCCACATGGAGAAAATTTCCTATGGTTATTCTACGCACTTCAAGTGTAACCTTGAAATTAATGACAACACAGTCCTAGCAACACCCAAACGATAGTATGTACAAGAGCCTGGGTGTGGAACATTTTGGTTCGATCACATAATCTCTCTTATTATTTTTGATATCAACTTGAATGAAAAAGAAAAGCAAACAAAAAGGAGATATTTTAACCACAGTTGAAGTTGAATGGTCAACTCATGATAGACATTGCAACAATCTACGGTTCAGTTACAGATTCCGTTTACTTACTAGTATTACAATATTTCACCACTGATGCCTTTCTATGGTAGGCACAGTCCTTTTGCAAGTAAAATATTTTTAAGTCTGAAAGTAAAATTCCGCTGAAAATAGTTTCAATATGGCATCCATTATGTTTAGAAATAAAATGAAATTTATGACAATGTTTTCATGAAATAAGCAATGAAATGTTCCACTTCAATTTGCTCAATCATAGTGTGCTTTTGAATACTAGTTCAGTAGGGCAGATACAACACAGTGATATGCTGTAATGACATCGATGATATCACCTACGTCAGTAGGTTTATCTGAGGGAGAAAAATTTAGGAAAAAAACCATGAGACGTGTTGTGAATCCACTAGAATTGAGAAAATCTGTTTGTCTTAGCTGTGCAACTAACCTAATTGGTTTGTGAATTTAGTAAGGAATACTTTATCTGTGTTTCCCATCAGTAAAATATTGGGGATTTTATAAGAGCTCAAAAGACCCCTACCAGATTGTAAATACAGTCATCCATCACTTAAAGACAAGAATACATTCTGAGAAATGGTCATTAGGCAATTTTGTCATTGTGTTACCGAACGTACTTAACAGAACTAGATAGTATAGTCTACTACTCACCTAGACTATATGGTATAGTCTGTTGCTCCTAGGCTACAAACTTGTACAGCATGTTGTTGTACTGAATATTGTAGACAATTGTAACACAATGGTAATTATGTGTGCATTTAAACATATTTAAACATAGAAAAGGTACAGTAAAAATATGGTATGAAAGATCAAAATGGTACACCTGTATAGTGTACTTAGCATGAATGGAACCTGCAGTACTGAAAGTTGCTCTGGATAAGTTAGTGAGTGAGTGGTGTGTGAATGTGAAGGCCTAGGATGTTACTATACACTGCTGTAGACTTTATAAACACTGTATACTTAGACTAAACTGAATTTATAAAAATACTTATTCTTTCTTCAATAATAAGTTACCCCTAGCTTACTGTAAATTTTTTACTTTATAAACTTTTTAATTCTTTAAAACTTTTGGACTCTTCAGTAATAACACTTAGCTTAAAATACAAACACATTGTATAACTGTACAAAATATTTTCTTCATACTATTTTTCTATAAGCTTTTTATTTTTAAGTCTTTTATTTTTATTTTTACTATTTAAACTTTTTTGTTAAAAACTAAGACACAAACTCATACGTTAGCCTGGGCCTACACAGGGTCAGCATCATGAATACAACTGTCTTTCACCTCCACATCTTGTCCCACTAGAAAGTCTTAAAGGGCAGTAACACACATGGAGCTGTCATCTCCTATGATAACAATGCCTTCTTCTGGATACCTCCTGAAGGACTTTCCTGAGGCTGTTTTACAGTTAGGTTTTTTTTTTTTTTTTTAATAAGCAGAAGGCGTATACTCTAAAATTATGATAAAATATAGTTTAGTAAAGATACAAACTTGTAACACAGTCGTTTGTTACAAAGTACATAATTGTGTGTGCAACACTTTTATATGACTGGCAGCACAGTAGGTTTGTTTACACCAACATTGCCACAAAAATGTGAGTAATGTGTTGTGCTATGACATTACTGTGGCTACAACTCACTAGGCTATAAGAATTTTTCAGCTCTGTTGTAATCTTAAGGGCCACTGGTATACAAGAGATCTGTTGTTGACTGAGACATTGTTATGTGGTGCATAACTGTGCTGTAATGCTAAGGGTGTCTTCGATGAAATACAATAGTTTGAAAAATGATGGAATGAGATTAGCATTCTCCTCTCAATAGGCACAGTTACCTTTTTCCTTCAATGGCTCCTTTTTCCATTTTGTCTATAGATGTTATAAAGCTGAAAACGTTGCAAACCTTGTAAAACTGGGAAATATTCAATGCTTCTTTTTGAACTCTTTTTACATTCGATTCCACCCTTACTCTGCTTTCTGATGCCCCATCCTTACAAGATGCTCCAATAGACAAGCCCTATCAGTCAAGATCTTTACCAGGACTTTTTGCTTTTATTTTGCTATAAAACTGCTCTTTTCTAGAATTAAAAGAGATGATTACTAAACCCTAAATATCTTTAAATTAATAAAAAGAAATCATGCTGGTTCAATTTCAGATGTTGTAACTGGTGGTAGACAGTTAGGGAAGATGTTTATGCCTGTCCTCTGAATCGCTGTAAGTTGCCTGACTTTCTCCTCTATGTTCGTAAAGACATTCCTAATTCACACTGTCTCTATGGCTTTCAAATCATGTCTCCTCAGTGTCTATCTAATATAGGACTACAGGTAGACGGTTTTGCTTATTTTTGCATTGTTTGGTTTGTTATTTCTTCTGTGATATTTGTTGAATGTCACTGAGTTATAAAGAACTTTAATATGCCAATGTTGGCAAAATGATCAGAAATATTGTATTTAGTCAATACAAACTATTATTTTCTTTTATTCTTTTTAAAGTCATATTCTTTTAGGAAAATTAAACAAATGTGAACTAATGAAAATCAAATACAAATTCCTTTTTATTAACAACTGACTTTTTCCCCCTTGGTATTTGCTTCTGAGAAGTTCTCATTACAAATTTTTAGCCTGAGGTCTGTTGAAAATCATTCAGGTCCTTTAGAAACTTAGGTGTCAAATCCTTCTAGATGTATATTTTAACACTCTAGCCTTGTTTGAATCATTTATTCCCTTTGGACCTTTGAGTGTCATGCTTTTAATCACTTTTCCTTGAAGAACTTAGGGTTCTTTTTTTCATTCTTTTTGACTAATAGCCTTGGTTTTTAAAATTTTATTCTCTGCCTTTCCTTGCACAAATTCACTTCTGCCAGTTTTCTTTGTTAGTATCAAGGGAATAAACAGTATATCAGATGAGCTCCCCACCCCTTTAAAACACAGGACATTTTTTGAGGTGTTAGTGATGCTGATGGCTATTGAGACTTACAAGACAATATGAAGACAGTGCCTTGATTACTTGTTGCCAAATTTCTTTCAGGTTATAGATCAGTGCAAACTTTATACCAAAACATAAATGTTAAAATCCTTTTTTATGTATTAGCATTATCATGAATAATTATTGTTGGGAATATCTTTTTAAAAAAATTAGTTTACTATTTTATATTTTTATTTTTTGAATATCTCCTATCCTTTAGCAGTAGAAGTATTTCTGTATTCAATAATCAAAGTGCTCACCCTATATATTAATTTACCCTTCTACTTTTTATTCATAGGTTTAAAACCTTTTGGTGTTGTATTACTTTTTTCACCCCTTTTCCTTGAATATTAATATATTAGGTGTACATAACTAGTCATTTTGCCATTCTGTTTATCATGTTTTTGCTAAATTATTCCCCTTTGCAATTATTTTGGTATGTCAAACCAGTCATGTGTTTTTAGTGTCTCCCCTTGAACTTATTTTCTGCTAGATTTTGAATGCAGACAGTTCCTCAGCACAGAAGTACTTTTGATGTGTTGCAGGAGTGACTCCTTTGGGTGGTGCACGTGTGAAAGACGGATGACAGATGGATTCCTAGGCAGCTGCTCGATGGCAAATGGAGGACAGAGCCCTCAAGTATGTGGGCAGAAGGACACAATGAAGCAAAACTCAAGCAGCGAGGCATAGCTGCGGAACCCAGGGACATGTCAGCAAGACTCTCCACAACAGGAAATCAGGGCCTCTTTTTGAAATTCAAATTAGCAGCTAACCTCACTGTCTCTGAAGCAAATCTTTTAAAATCAAAGCACATTAACTGCTTGTTTTGTAATCAAAAATAATTTTCCGTTCACCAGCATAGCAGCTCTTGAAGGTTAAGTATCAGATTCCTTAATTTCAATGATAAAACTTAAATCAAAATATCTTATAGCTGAACCTTTTATTCTACCTGCGTATTTAGAAAGACATTTCCATTTCCATGTAAAATGCTCTTTCTTGTGGTTGTTTATTAAGTATACATCTGATTCAGCGATGTTATTGCCTTAGAGACAATTTGCAGAAAGATTTGCAAAAAACGTTCAGGCACACAACTCTATAGAATAACTAGTTCAAATATATCTACAGTCAGACAAGAATCATAGTGTATGTGAGTTCAGATATCTGACATTCTGGAATTATATATAAAATTGAAGATTTTGTATGTCTGGGACTGAATCTAGGAATTGATGTTTGAGATTTAAAACCCTAGAAACCTATTATGTTTCCTGTATTATATTGAAACGAACACCTATATATTTATTCGAAGCAAATATTTATTAAGTGTTGAATTTGTACATAGTGTGTTAAACCAAGCATACATTGTGATGACAAATTAATGCTAATTCTTTTTTTTTTTTTTTTTTTTTTGAGTCGGAGCCTTGTTCTGTCGCCCAGGCTGGAGTGCAGTGGCCGGATCTCAGCTCACTCCAAGCTCCGCCTCCCGAGTTTAGGCCATTCTCCTGCCTCAGACTCCGGAGTAGCTGGGACTACAGGCGCCCGACACCTCGCCCGGCTAGTTTTTTTTGTATTTTTTTTTTTTGATTAAATCTTTATATTTTCTTTTTTTTTTTTTATTAT
>NW_012104109.1:1548819-1575712 GCF_000951045.1 Mandrillus leucophaeus | reverse complement strand
TTTTTTTTTTAGTAGAGACGGGTTTCACTGTGTTAGCCAGGATGGTCTCAATCTCCTGACCTCGTGATCCGCCCGTCTCGGACTCCCAAAGTGCTAAATTTCTTAAGGTGCTATGATCCTACTGGAAGATAAACACAAATACACAGACACAGACACAGACACAGACACACACACACATACACACACGCACATACACACCCAGAGCAATATAGTATGGTTTAAGAGAGGTACAAATTAAGATCCCAAATTTGAGCTGGCAAACAGGGTTGTAATGTTTGGGAAGAACAGAAATTGAAGAAATAAAAGGTGTTCCCTTCAGGATCAACAGCCTCGGTTTGGTTCCTAATCCTGCCCAGAACTTCATGAAGCTTGGAAGTTCCTCTAGGTTCTTCTAATCACAGCCCAAACTATTTCAAGTCCTCTCTACTATCATCAAACCTCCCCCAATATCTTTCTATTTCTTGGCAGGTATCTTTTCCCACTTTACAAAACGTGTAGAATTCACCTTTAAATGCCATGCTAATCAAATGTCCCAGTCTACCTGCATTTGTTTCCCATCTCTCATCCCCACTGCTTTTATAGTAGAGAAGTTCCCTGTATGTCTGTCTGAGGCAAGAGCTTCCAGTTGTTTTTTGGTCTCCTGCTGCCCTATCTTCTCAGGAATCTTTCATTACCAATAATACCCTTACTTTCTCCTCCTTTTTCTCTGCTCCTTATCTCTTTGTGCCGTATGGTATGTATATGTGTGTGTGTGTGTGTGTGTGTGTGAATGCCTCTTATTAAAACAAATAAAATAAAACACCATATTCATTGTGTAAGTCCTAAAGCTATTGTCCATTTTTTCTTTGCAATCAAACTCTCTGAAAGAATTATCTATGCTTGCGATTTGCATTTCTTCATTTTTCACTCCTAAGTTATTTCAATTGAACTTTTACTCTATTATTCCACATAAGAGCTCTCACTATGTCACTAAAGATTTCCGTGTTTCTATGTTCAGTGGACACTTTTCAGTTATCTTCTGGTTTGACTGTCCAGCATCATTTAACAGTGCTGATCATATCCTTAAACCTCTCTCCTCCCTTGGCTTTTCCAGCACATTATTATCCTGGATTTCTTCCTGCCTCTAAGGCTTCTTTTCTGGTCTCTCTTGTCAGGGTCATCTTCCTTAACATACCTATTCAATGCTATTCAATGTTGGAATTTCTTAAGGTTTCTTTTCTTTTTCTTTTTCTTTTTTTTTTTTTTTTGAGACGGAGTTTTGCTTCACTCTGTCATCCAGGCTGGAGTGCAGTAGTGTGATCTCAGCTCACTGCAGCCTCCCTCTCCCGGTTCAAGCAATTCTCCCACCTCAGCCTCCCAAGTAGATTGGACTACAGGTGCGCGACACCATGCCCGGGTAATTTTTTTTTTTTCTTGTATTTTTAGTAGAGACGGGGTTTCACCATGTTAGCCAGGATAGTCTCGATCTCTTGACCTCGTGATGCACCCACCTCTGCCTCTCAAAGTGCTGGGATTACAGGAGTGAGCCACCACACCTAGCCAGATTTCTTCTATTCTTATTCTGTATTCTTTACCTATGCAACGTCATCCATGCTATGATTTCAATTATTGCATGTAAAATGATCATCTCTGAAAATATCTCCAGCTCAATTCTGTTCTCTGAGCTTCAGACCTAAATGTCTAACTGCCAATTTAACATTTTGCTTCTTGACTATCTCAAAATAGTTCAAATTTATCAGGTACAAAATTAAACTCTTTATCACCAAACTGTCCCCAAGTTTAAAAAATGACACTTTACTTGTAAAATAGAAGAACTGGAAGCAATCCCTGACTCCTGTGTTACCTCAACTGCCATATCAAGCCCACCCTGTGTTTCTTTCACGAATTGATCCACTTCCCTTTATCTCCATTACCACCATCATAATCCAAATTAATCTTATCTTTTGCCAAGAATACAGAATTGCCTCAAAACAGATTTTCTATATTTTGTCTTCTCAATGAGATATCATTGGCCTTAGAAAAAAAAAAAATCTTTAAAATGATCAGCAAGGCCCTGATAGTCTAGCCCCTTGCTACCCATGATGCCTCTGATTTCCCCTGGGCCTCTGCCGTTCATTCTATTAACCTTGGATACCTGGGACCTGACTTCTCATTTTCACCACAGGGATTTTACCTACACTGTTTTTCTCTGTCATGAGCACACTCTTCCTCTTCCTTCTTTGTGTGTTAACTCATTCATCCTTAATGTCACAGCCCAATTATTTTCAGGAAGCTTCCCCTGATTCCTAGTATAAATCTGGTATTTGTGAAATATCCTCTCACAGAACTGTCATTATTTCCCTCTTTATACCTATCTTGATTGATAATTATATATCATCAATGTGGTTATTTGATTAATATATGACTCCCCTCCTAGACTGGAAGTTTGTTAGGTATAGGGACTGTGTAATTTTTGCTCATTGCTTGTATCACCAGCACATAGCACAGAGCTATCACATTGTGGATGCTTTTATAAATATTTGTGTAATTAATAAGTTAATCTTGGCAGTAGATACAAAGCAGAGGTGCAGCTATTTATGGTAAACAAATCTGGAAGAAAAACTTAGCTATCCAGATACATGTAATCACTGATTAGGTTCAACTCCTGATGCAAAATAATTTTTGTTTTGCTTTTTCTATCTTTTTCTAATGTGTCAGCATCCATTAATATTGAGTCTATATTGGCCATTTTTAACTAGGGCAGAACACTCAGAACAATGCAGAATGGCCAAGAGGGTTTTTCAAAATACCTGTTCTTCCTCAACCCATATAACTAAGGAATAATATAATGTGGCTGTGAGGTGGAGCAAGGTGGGAACAGGGATATGTGCAGCTATATTTTGAAGAAAGCTGTCCAGGTAGTTCGGATGCAGACTCCCTCAACAAGGTGAGAACCAGTGGTTTATACAAGTCTTTGTATTTCAGTACCTGAGAAATTCATTGCTTTGGGTTGGCTTAATTGAATATTCTTCACGTGAATGTTTGGGAGACTGAATCACTTGGATGACAAATGATTGTGAAGTTCAACCACTCAAAACCATTAAATTATTGAAGGTGTGTGTTTGTGTGTGTGTGTGTGTGTGTGTGTAGAGGAGGACTTGTGACCAGTGGGATTAACCATAGGACTGTCTCTTATACACATCTAGATGTGTATAAGAGACAGGTGTGTGTGTGTGTGTGTGTATACACAGTGTGCAGGAAAGAGAACAGTCTTTCATCGATGCAGAGTACAGCATGAATCAGGGAGTGGTGAGTTGAAGCTAGTGACACGAACTCAGACTTGATCATCGAAAATCACATGCGCCATCTTAAGGAACCATTTGTGGGCTTTCAACAAGGAAGTTTCAAAGTCAGATTTTTACCTAGAATTTCTTGATTCTTCACCAGTGGGATGGTATGGGGATGGAGGTAGGAGGTGATGTTTCAGAATGACTTTAGTGATTTATTCAAATTGCCTCTGCTTCCATGTACCTAGAAGACTTCAATTATGTATCTGGCCAGGGGGGCATCACCTCTTGCTGCCCTGTCTAGTTAAGAATCATTTTTTAGGATATGTGGAAAAGTGCTCACCTTTGAGATGTGCTGACTTCAGAAAACTATTGAGCTCTGGAAACCATTTAAAAAAGTATTGTCCTCCTATTGGTTGAATGGAGATTATAGGTTTTTGAAAGGAGGGAGATCCTTTGTTCATGCCACAGATATTGGTGGAATTTAGGGTCACTATATTCCATATATTCCAATTAATATGCAGTTATTGGCATATTAACTGCAGGTGTAACCATGGCATTTTGTTATATCTGTCTGTATCAGGCTTGCACTGTCATGAGGAGGTAAATAACAAACAAATAAATTTATATAAATAAATGATATATATATGTGTGTGAAATAAAATAATATTTTGCAGTAAATGCAATGGATAGAATAAGGAAAGTCCTGTAATTGAGGGTAATAAGGGAAAGCTGAAGAATTCTTTATGAAAGGCCTTTTGGAAGAGGAAATATCTACTCTTAGAATTGAAGGACAAGAAAAGGTCATTCATGCAAAGACCAGAAAGAAAAATATGTTCAGAGAGAACAGCAAGCCCAAAGACCTGCATAAGTAAAGAGGTTGTTGAGTTCTGAGACCTGAAAAACCATGGTACCCTGTTGCACAGAGAGCTGGAGCTAGATAGAGACCCAGAGAGCAAGTGTCATGTACTGAGGAGAAAAGGTGACCAAGGGCCAAATTACACTGGTTCAGTTCAAGGTAACAAGTTTCTATGAAGTTATAAGTGCAAGGAACAGCTACAGAAGTCTTCAGTAGTTCTGTAAAAAGACATGTTAGCTGCCACATGAAGAATGGTTTGGATGGGCCAGGAGTGGAAGAACAGAGGTTAGTTAGGGAGTTATTTCAGAATTATAGATTAAATAATAATAGAGGTTTGGGCCACAGAGCAAACATTGGCAGTGAGTTGGTTTGAGATTTATATTAGATTCCGATTCTGAACTATGGTTTCTCTGGTGCTTAAAAGTGGATTGGAAAACTTTTTTGAATTAGTGACTGAATGACCTTGATACAGGAAATAGAGAAAGGTTTGAGATTTATTAATCAAAGTACAATGGTATCATTTATTGAGGTAAGGATTCTAAGGATGCCTAGGTATAGGAACTATCATGAGTGAAATTGTAGTCTTATTAAATTTGAGGTGAAACATCAAATGAACGTGGTAAGATGGTAATTGAGTAAATTATTAAGTATGCATTAAGTAAAGAGAGAAATGAAGATAGGCAGATGATAGATGATGAGAATTTGGTGAGGTTCATGCATTGGAGGTCATAAAGAACTGGAAGAACATTGGACTTGGTGTAATGAAACGTGAGCTGGAAAGGTAGGAACAGGTCAACAGAGAATAGAATGTTTGGAATTATTTTTGAAGTGACACAGTTTTGTTGATGACAAACTCATGATATTACCATGAGAGTGGATAACTGAATTGGATTAGGGATGAAAACATCATTTCTAGTGAATAGATCAATGAACTGGAAGTCCAGAATATGATACTGTTATTGAGAATGACAACAGAAGTGGCTATGGAAAGAAAGCGGGCCAGAGGGTAAGGCTTTTGTTGTGAAGAGAAATAGTTGGGAAGTCAGAAGATGGCAGGATTGAGGTGAGAAAGTTATAAGATGGCTAAAATGACTTGCACTTCAGCAGTGCAGAATTTAGCAAAATGGAAGGGGGATAAATGACCTGGAAGCAACAGGAGAGCAAGAAGGACACTTACCCTCATCTCCTGAATGGATGGGACCTTGTTGAGATTGAGAAAAAGAACATCCTTTACTTGTATGGACTAAAGGAGAAAGAGTGACCTCAAAGAATATTCAGGTTAGGGTTAAGGCAAGGGGGTGTAGGGGTTACTCAGAGGAGAGTGAGGTTTCAGAGGAGTTTGCTAATGCTGCATTGAAAATTCCAGAGAAACAGAAGTGTGGGAGACTGTAGGGAAAATATTTTTATGTTTCTGCACAGGCAGGGAGTTCTGAGCAAATTTTTCTGAAACTTGGAACCTAGATTATAAGACAAGCCCAACTTATCTTATGACTGAGTAGATAATGAGATAACATCCAGAGAGATTTGCCTGCCCAGAGCCATGAGTTTATATTTTAAGAGGAGATGAGACTTGAGACTGTAGAGATACTCTTGGATTGTAAATATGCTGGTCTTACCTTTCCTTTGGAAAATTTATTTACTGCCCAAAAGATTAGAACCCAGAGTCCTCTCTGCTATATTTCTAAGGAAACATTCTCAGGAAAGGAGGAGGCAGCTGTCTCTCTCTTAAATAAATGTCCAGATTTATGTATTTTTGATTTCTCACCTACAATATTGATCTCCTATGTGCAAGACAACATGTAGCTTTCAACACATGTCTCCAGAGGTAAGAATTGGAGCACAAAAGAACTACACATGTATTATTTTCGATAAGTAATTAATAATCTCTTCTGCTTCAGCAACCTTGTGTGTATATTCAGAATAATATTAATCAATATAGAAATTAAAAACTTAACAAAGGCCATGTGCAGTGGTTCACACTTGTAATCCCAGCGTTTTGGGAAGATGAGGTGGAAGGATAGCTTGAGCCCAGGAGTTCGAAACCAGCCTGGGCAACATACCGAGACTCCATCTCTACAAAATAAATAAATAAATAAATAAATAAAAATTAAAAAATTAGCCAGGGATACTGGTGCATGCAATAGTTCCAGATACCCGGGGGTCTGAGGTGGGAGGATGGCTTGAGCTCAGGAGTTCCAGGCTACAGTGAGCAATAATCTCATCACTGTACTCAAGCCCGGGTGACAGAGTGAGACCCTATCTCTAAAAAATATAAAAAAGAGAAAAAGAGAAAGAAAATGATGCAATAAATACCTCTTGAAGCAAAAGCCAAATTAATGTTAACAATGTTGAATTGAATTGAGTAATGCTATTACTTAATGAAATAAACTTAAAATAATTCAATGTGGAGAACCAAAGATAATGATATGGTTTGGCTGTGTCCCCATCCAAATCTCATCTTGAATTCCCACATGTTGTGGGAGGGAGCCAGTGGGAGGTAATTGAATCATGGTGGCAGGTCATTTCTGTGCTGTTCTCAGGATAGTGAATAAGTCTCATGAGATCTCATGGTTTTATAAGGGGTAGTTTCCCTGCAGAAGCTCTCTTTGCCTACTGCCATTCATGTAAGATGTAACTTGCTCCTTCTTGCCTTCCACCATGATTATGAGGACTCCCCAGCCACATGGAACTGTAAGTTCATTAAACCTCTTTCTTCTGTAAATTGCCCACTCTTGGGTATGTCTTTATCAACAATGTGAAAAGGACTAATACAGTAAATTGATACCAGGAGTAGGGTGCTGCTGAAAGGATACTTGAAAATGTGGAAACAACTTTGGAACTATGTAACAGGCAGGTGTGGGAACAGTTTGGAAGGCTCAGAAGAAGTTAGGAAAATGTGGGAAAGTTTGGAACTCCCTAGAAACTTGTTGAATCACTGTTACCAAAATTCTGATGATGATATGAACAGTGAAATTCATGCTGAGGTGGTCTCAGATGGAGATGAGGAACTTGTTGGAAACTGGAGCAAAGCTGACTCTTGTTATGTTTTAGCAAAGAGACTGGCAGCATTTTGCCCCTGTTCTAGAGATTTGTGGAATTTTGAAATTGAGAGAGATGATTTAGGGTATCTGGCAGAAGAAATTTCTAAGCAGCAAAGCATTCAAGAGGTGACTTGGGTGCTGTTAAAGATGTTCAGCTTCAAAAGGGAAACAGGGAATAAAAGTTTGGAAAATTTGCAGTCTAACAGTGTGATAGAAAAGAAAATTCTACTTTTTTCTGAGGAGATATTCAAGCTGGCTGAAGAAATTTGCGTAGGTAACAAGGAGCTGAATGTTAAGCCCCAGGACAATGGGTAAAATGTCTCCAGGCATGTCAGAGGACTTCATGGCAGCCCCTCCCATCACAGGGCCAGAGGCCTAGAAGGAAAAGGTGGTTCTGTGCTGTGTGCAGCTTAGGTACTTGGTGCCCTGCATCCCAGCCACTCCACATGACTGAAAAGGGCCAATGTAGAGCTTGGGCCATGACTTCAGAGGATGCAAGCCTCAAGCCTTGGCAGCTTCCACATGGTGTTGAGCCTGCCAGTGCACAGAAGTCAAGAATTGTTTTTTGGGAACTTTTGCCTACATTTCAGAGGATGTATGGAATGCCTGGATGCCCAGTCAGAAGTTTGCTTCATGTGTGGGGCCCTCATGGAGAACCTGTGCTAGGACAGTGTGGAAGGGAAATGTAAGGCTGGAGCCCTCACACAGAGTCCCTACTGGGTTACTACCTAGTGGAGCTGTGAGAAGAGAGTCACCATCCTCCAGACCACATAATTGGAGATCTACTGATAGTTTGCACCATGTACCTGGAAAACCCGTGGACTTTCAACATCAACCTGTGAAAGCAGCCAGGATAAAGGCTGTACCCTTCAAATCCACACAGGTGGAGCTGCACAAGACCATGGGAACCCAACTCTTGCATCAGTGTGACCTGCATGTGAGACATGGAGTCAAAGGAGATCCTTTTGGAGCTTTAAGATTTGAATACCCCACTGGATTTCAGACTTGCATGGGGACTGTAGTCCCTTTGTTTTGGCCAACTTCTCCCATTTGGAATGGTATTTACCTAATGCCCATACCCCCATTGTATCTAGGAAGTAACTAAGTTGCTTTTGATTTTACAGGCTTATAGGCAGAAGGGAATTGCCTTGTCTTGGATGAGACTTTGGACTATGGAATTTTGATTTAATGATGAAATGAGTCAAGACTTTGAGGGATTGTTGGAAAGGCATGGTTGGTTTTGAAATGTGGGGATATGAGATTTGGAAGGGATCAGGCGTGGAATGATATGATTTGGCTGTGTCCCCACCCAAATCTCATCTTGAATTCCCATGTGTTGTAGGAGGGAGCCAGTGGGAGGTAATTAAATCACGGGGGTGGGTCTTTCCCATGCTGTTATCATGATAGTGAGTAAGTCTCATGAGATCTGAAGGTTTTGTAAGGGGGAGTTTCCCTGCACAAGCTCTCTTTGCTTACTGCCATCCATGTAAGATGTGACTTGCTCCTCTTTGCCTTCCACCATGATTGTGAGGCCTCTCCAGCCACGTGGAACTGTAAGCCCATTAAACCTTGGGTATGTATTTATCAGCAGTGTGAAAATGGACTAATCCAGGTAGCTTCAGGTTTAAACAGTTGTCTTGAGATGAAAATATTTTTTTGTGTGTAGGTATGTGGTGGGGAAAAGGATGGGATTCTACCTTAGTGTTTGGACTCATTGTCATCTTGCTGAGCCTAGTACAGGATCTGCCAGAACAAGTCCCCTCCTGATCGGTTTTTAACTCAGGTAGGCAAGAGTTCCAGGGAAGAGGATTTCATCAAGTGGGCAATAAGCACATAGAAATAACTTTAAGAAGACTGAATTCTTCCAACAACTGTGTGAGTGAACTTGAAACTGTATACTAGCTCATTTAAACCTTCGTTTGAGACCAAAGCCCTGGCTGGCACCTTGCCTGCAGTCTTTTGAGAGACCTTGAATTTCTGACCAACTGAAACTGTGATATAATAAATATGTGTTCTTTTAAGCTGTTAAGCTGCTAAACTAGCTGACTAGTAATTTAGGCACTAATAAATAACATACATGTCCTGACTCCTAATTAGGGAAGTCACTTTGGTAGCTTGAAATTGTCCATGGTGGTGGACGTTTCTGTCATTAAAACTACTAACTGGTATGAACTGGGGCTTTTGCTCCTCTAGAAGAGCTGGTTGTTAAATATTTACACTCATACCAATGCATACAAAATTCAGAATTTTGAAAGTCAGAAAGCAGGGTTCCCATAGATAGTAAGATATGAGAACAAATTCAAGAAGGATATTTGGGAAGGAAGGATAACTGGCCTCATAAAGCATTTGGACAGTAGGCAAAGGGTGCCAAGAAGAGAGCTTAATAGAGAATTAGAGAGTTCTTATGTGCTTCATGCCCAGAAAAGGTCCCTTTGGGTAGATAAGCATGACTGAAGTATGATAATAAATTGGTAGGTGCCCAGGCATATTATGTGGAGCATGAACTGGTGAGCAATAGGATACTGCTTTTGCCTTATTTTCCAACAAAAGAATTAGTACTATTAGATTATCACTTTTAAAATAGCACTGGTACATAGCATATTACTGAGTGCAAAATTCAAATTACTACTAAAAAAAAAAAAGCCTGGATGTAATAGAAAATCGCCACCATCAGAAAAATTTTGAATATTAGAAAATTTATTCAGATTAAAATAACACATGTATTCCCTTAATGAAATTAGTAAATGAGACTGGCCTAATAGCAAATAAACACACTACATTCACTTAGAATTGTTTTAATATGGAATATTCCATTTTAAATTCATATGTACTTCTAATGATAATAGTGAAATAAATTCACATTGCTATCTTTGTGTTAAAATTAAGGAAACATTTTATTTCTTTGTAATTTTGTTTTATTAGTTACACTTATGTATATGTTACTCATCATTTGTGGTAGTAAATTGTTGCTATTAGAAAGATTGAATAATAGAATGTTTCAATAAGCATGAAGATAGAAACAGGAAAATTGAATGTTGGAGCAGCTAGAGATATTTATATTCGGGGAAGCAGATAGGCAGCCACGTAAATAGTGTCACAGGTGTCTGTCAGCATGAAGCAGAGACTGGAATGCAGAAACAGAAATTTCCTCTTCCGAGACTGAGAAGGGGATGTATGATTAGTAAGAAGAAGGAAAAACTCAAGCCACAGCCACTGGAGAGCCGTCACATTACAAAGATGGGACTAAAGCAAGCACAGGGGAGACAGGTGGAAAAGGGCTTCAAGTTAGACTCAGGAAGATGGCAGAAACTCAATTATATAACTGAGCTGCAACATTAGCCCAGATTAGCGGAGAGGTTCTGGGCTGTCCATCTTGCTCTAGATTATTGAATGGACTTTCTTCTAGGCCCATGAGCTACAGTCAAGATTGTTCAAAGAGTGAAGCAAAGCTGACAGTGCTGTGAGACTTCATAGTGCTTAGCTATACAGAAAAGCTGATGGTCAACAACAAATGAGGTTCATGGTCTAAGTCTGTATGTAATTATTTGTCTGCGATTTCTCTGTACACCTTATAAAATTTTCACTTTCATCTCTATGGGCAAATAAAAACACATTAAGGATATTGACTACATTTAAACAAAAAGTCACCTTTGTCCAATTTCTTTGAAAATTTAGAAAATATCTCTGCAATATAAGATTTAAAACATTATTCCATTACATTTTTGTTGAAATACAAATTCTGTAGAAGTCTTTTGTTTTAAAGTTTATTTCTGAGCATATTTGAACTAAGCACTCTGGACTGACACTTTTTATAGATTGATACTTGGACGTAATGGCTCCAGAGATTTAATTAACGTGCTGTCTCTTTCTTCTGCCTGATCATTGATGAAGCTGTTAAAAGAGCCTAACTGGACCTAACAACCATCCCACTGACACATACAAGACCCTTCCAATCAACTTAATGAACAGTTATTTGCTACTATACTTTAATAACTATTTACACATCTTTCAACCCATGTGCTAATGCCAGCAAGCAACTAACTTTTTTCAAGTATTATTTCTTGAGAAAACCTGTCAAAAATACATTCCCAAAATTAAATTTATGATCTCTAAAATATTTCTTCTAAAATAATTAATACAGTCAAATAAAATATAAACTTTATCTACTTCTAAACATTTTTAAAATTCATAGGTATCATAATCTTATAAACTAGAACATTAAAACAATTTTTGCAAATATAAACACCACAATTTTGTATATAATACAATGAAAGAGGAATTAACCTAACTTACAATTTTATAGACAGCCATCGTGATAACACAAATAGATATTTTAATTTTGGTTCAGCATTCAGTCTAATGACTGACTGTCTACTACAGAACAAAACATTTCCTATAAAGGTTTTAGAATACAATCAGGAAATTATAAAATTATTTAAAGAATATTTTCTGGCTGGGAGCTGGAGCCTGTGGGTTGGAGTCTCAGACAGTAATGCTGTTTTGCCCGGGCTGGGGAATGAGCTGATCCTGGAGGAGGGACAGAGTTGTCACTGCTCCACCTGCAACACATGCCCTCCCAGTACAGTATCACCTACAAGGTCACAAATTGGAAGTATCCAAAACTGAAAGAAGTGGATAATGTGCTTGGGGGAGCAGCTGCCTGGGAGAGCAGCTGCCTAGGAGAATGTCAACTCTCCTGCCCAGCCATGTCCCCAGTGTGAACACCCTCCTGTTCACTTTATGCAGCACAAGACTCACCCTGCAGATGAGCCAAGGGCAGCAGTGCTCAGTGTGGACACTGCTGGGGGAATGAGGGCCAGGATGGCTTAGCTGCCTTAGTGTCTATTTGTCTTGTCCCCCAGGGTGGATTCTCAGCCGGGAGTATGAATTGTGGGTCCTGAGGATCCTTTCTGGTGGAAAGCTAACCCTTTTAGAGTGAAGAACCAAAGTCTTAGGAACTGTAGCCCATCTGCGAGTCAGGGTAGATAAAATCATTAATGTCCAGGGAGTTTTTGTGTGTGGGGAGGAGACCCATAGCTAAGTGTGCACTGTTTAAAGTCTTGTTCTTTCACCTTTTATATTTATTGGCAGTTGACATTTCCTCACCACCAGTCAACACTTAAATACTTGTACTGTTTCCACAACTTAGTACATTGTCCCTAAATATTAAACTATTAATCGTAAACTTATTTAATCCATTTTTTCTGAATATTTCATGAAAGATGAGAAGTCTAAAAAAAGAATATTTTATAGTTTATTACTTTTATAAAGACCTCTCCTCTGCAACACTTTCTTCTTTTTCAATTATTTAAAATTTCCAGAATCCTTTAACATATATCTAAATAGGTAAAACTAAGTAGAGATGTTTGATGAATATCAAAGCTGATTTGCAATTGCATTTCTCAAGAAAAATAGGTGATATTGGTGGCAACCAACAGCATGTCATTTTTAAAAATGCTTTTCTTTTGTAGGTAAAATAAAGCTTGATGTTAATTGTCAATAGTAAACCATTGGGTTTTATGAATTTATGTAGTGCCATCTATCTGACTCTACCTGGAGCCTAGTTATACAGCCATTTTATGAATAATGGTGTTTTATTCCAGATACACAGTATACTAGTTTGACTATATAGTCAAGCATTAGTCTACATTAGGCTTTATTATCTGTTTTTAGATATATACTCTCTATGTTTTTAAATACATTCTTGGCCATTTTTCAAAGCTCAGTACTATTTTAAGACCAGGGTTCTTGCCAAAGCTAGAAAATTTATAATGAAATAAATACTCTCTACTGTTATCAAATGACAGTATTTCCTACTAGTTACCCCAAATTATAAATATAGCTTCCTGTTTTATTGACAAAGAAGTAACTATATTTTAAAATAAATTGGAAGACTATGCATTTGAAATCTTTTTTCAAGATTTTTATGCCTCTTTATTTTGCTGTGCATAGCAATTTATAACTAAAAGACATTTAAATATTAAATACTTATACTATGTTGGTTGATGAAATAAAGACTTCCAAGTATGAAAGGATAATAAAAAAAATTGCAGAGGGACCTAGGAATAAAGATAAAGAAAAAAGTCTTTTTAGACTTTTATCATCAAATAATATGCTACAGACCATGAATAGGTGAGAACAAACAAGCAAATGTTTTCTACCTTATGATAAGGTTCTTTTGTATATTTCAAGATATCGTTTCGCGAATTATTAGAGAGTGATACTAATGAGGTACATACTGAGTGACTGGAATGTTTTCACTTCGTTAACATGGCCAATCACATTGTTTGTCTCATCACCTAAATGTCCCTAGGAGAGAAAATTGCCGATAATCAGAGAAAATCAAGGTAGAAAATTGATGCTTTCTGGACACTTGAAGCAACATAGGTCAGGATGCCCTTCAAGAGCACACTAACAAGATGATCCAGGAAAGTTCCTGCCAATTTGGTTGTGGAGTGTCATTTGATCATTGTTAAAACTTTCAAAAGACCTTAAAGCTAGACAAAGTATTGGCTCGAGATGGGTATAAAGCCAGGATTAACATTTACTGTCTCCCCTTTCTCTGCTTTTCTATATTTCTCTGCCAATAAATATGGAACAGACAATCTTACATATTAGAGTAATATAAAATAATTGAGTATATTTTTAGCCTTTTCTTTAAATCAATATTAAGCAGCATTAGAATGTAATATTTTTTCATACATATTTGTTATATTATTCTCAGGTATAGCACTGGGCAGAGATTATTGCCTTGTGATGTAGGGAAAAGTAGTACTGGTTCAAATCCTTGTACAACTCCTTGTGATTTGGAGCAGGCCACTCATCTCTAAAGCCCAGTTTCCTTGTATGTAGGTTAGAGATAACACTACGTATCTTATAGAATCATTGTTAGGATTAAGTAGATAAGAAATGAATAGCATTGGCACATCTAAAGTCACTCAATTAACAACATAGCTCTTTTTTGATCATGTTATTAATTTTCCTGTGTTGAACTTCATATTCTAAGAAGTTGGCAAATATTTTCAAACACACAGGGTCTCACTTGAAACTACTAAAATCATTTAATATGTTGCAAATACATCGGAATAAAAGCACATGCAAAACCATTAAAATATAGATGACTTCCAAGTGGCACTGAATTTAGACCCAGAATGAAATAGAGACAAGTTCTTTGGTTCACTCATGTAGATTTTCTCCTACCTAAGAGTTATCTCTGTAACCTTAATAAGAAGAGTTCCTTTAACTTGTTTTGCAACACCTTATGGCTTGAATGTATAAACAAAATTATAAAGCACATCTGAAGTGTGAGATATAGTTGAAATCTGTTTATGACATGTGTTTTAAGTGTTAGGGAAGTGAGAGTCATGTGATTTGCTCAGGAGACATAGTATTTCATCTACGGTATAGCATTTAGAGTGTTCTTCAGCTGCTAAGAAAGTAACACATAACGTGTGGTATACCTCTCCCTTCAGCAATCAACAAGCATACAACAGTACTGCTGCCTGCATAACACCAAATGCATAGGTATCATAAGGGTGTTATACTGAGACTCCATGAATTTCACTGATTAAAATGCTATCAAATCAGAATGTGTCCAATTCAACAAGTACCCCATGTAGCACCTACTATTTACATTTCAAATAACAACATTATGCTGCTAAGAGATACAGCCTGGGCAATGTTCTTTCTGAGAAAAAAAAATACCACCACAACATAGTTCTATGGATAATATTCCCATTACATAATATTGCCCATATTTGCTGTGAAATATGTGAAATTTTAATTAGTAATGTCACAAACATTTTGTTAACTGGTATGTATAGCTCTTCTTTTTCCATTGAAGTTATATATGCTCAATGGTATTAAAATTTATTTGTATTCACTCAGAGAAAATAATAAGTTGTTTTACAAACCTACATATAAGGAGTTAAACTTTCTAGAAATACTGGTATTCACCAACAACACTTTTGTGTGGAAATCAGAAGATTCTGTCTGAAGAACTACAATAACAATACTTTCTTCTCATGTAGGTACCTGATTGCAATAGACACTTGAAAACATTCATGCTTCAGTCAGAATTCAAACAATATCAAACAAAAGAGAGGTAGCAATGACTAAAAATAAACAATACTAGTAACCATCAAGAAAACATCCAAGTAAAGCTCTGACTTTAATATATTGAAAAGCACACTTAAAAATTTTTATAACACACACACACACACACACACACACACACACACACACATAGTTGTAACCGTATTATTTAATTTCTTAATCTATGAAGGCAGTAATTTGAAAGAGGAGGTCATGGAATATATATATATATACACACACACACACACACACACACACACACACACACACACACTCTTTTTTTTTTTTTTTGAGACAGAGTCTCACCTTGCTGCCCAGGATGGAGTGCAGTACAATCTCAGCTCACTGTCATCTCTGCCTTCATGGATCAAACCATCCTCCCACCTCAGTCTCTCCAGTAGCTGGGACTACAGACATTTGCCACCAAGCCTGGCTAATTTTTGCATTTTTTGTAGAGACAGCGTTTTGCCATGTTGGCCATTCTAGTCTTGAACCTCTGGGCTCAAGCCATCTGCCCACCTTGGCCTCCCAATGTGTTGGGATTACAGGCATGAGCCACTATGCCGGGCCTAAGAAGACATTTTTAATAGAAGTGCTAGCTAAAGAAAGGAGAGAAGAAACCTATCACAGAGTGTATAATAATCAATGAATGCATTTACCAAGTATTTGTTGTTTGTTTCCTACATATATGGACTGAGACGCAAAGATGAACAAACACATCTGTGGCCTTAAAGTGAATGAAATTACTCAGTTTTGTTCATAATTTTCTTGTTGGGAAAGCATGAAAATTTAATAGATAAAACAAGTAAAATTTTATTATCTGCATACTTCTCTTATCTGAATACCCTCCCTAGAATTAGACACATTAACTGATAAGATATCCACCATTTAATGTTTACTCCCATAAGCGACAGTGGATAATATCAGAGCACAAAAATTGAGTTTCTTTTCAGATATCCTGTGTATCATATTTCCTTTCGGTGTGTTTTTATTCCATGTAATAATATTTTGCCATAATTTTAAGTCCATAATTCCTAAATGTAGTTTTTCTTACTTTTTCCTACATCTACTCATCTACTGTATGTATTGCTTCAGTCATTTCTCCTGTTTTTGTTTAATGCCTGCAGTGTCCTGGGTGACCTCATGTTGGGTTCTGAAGAGGACATAAAGATTAACAAAGTGAAATTTTATCCAAGAAAGCATTTTTAACGTAGATGGGAAGACTCACATGTAAATAATGCATCACAAATGCCATAGTAGAGTTTTGAAGGAAGCTATTGATGTCAAAGCTGGAAAAAGCATTTCCACCCAGGGAAGCTCGGCAAAACTTTGTAGGAGACAGGAAAATTAAGCAAGGTAGTGAGAGTTAAGTCGGAGTTTGCCAGATAAAGAATAAGTGGAAAATCGGTATTGCAGAATATGGAACATAGAGTTTGGAAGTAATGCTAAAAACTTACAAAGCATTGAGGGATATGAAACTTTAGGCAGATAATCTTGGAAGTGAAAAAAACAGCCAAGGACATTGGTTATTTCATGTAAAATGATTTGTTGGCGCTATGCATTGTTGACATGGCTTTCGGTTAGGGCAAATATCAAAGGAATTACTGGAGTAAAAATCATTGTCCTCCAAACTTCCTTATCAACTTGGAAAAAGGCTGTTCTGTTAGTCTCCCATCTAAGTATGAAAAACTATTATACACGTTTTGGAAAACACGTAACTCCGAATGTGTTTTTTATGTTTTTGTTCGTCTTGTTTTGTTTTTGGTTACACAGGGAGGGAGTCTATGAGCTGCTGAGATATTCTTAGTATCTTGTGTTGATAGTACGTCTAACCTATGGAATAGATACAAAGACCACACAGGAACAGAGGTGTAAGATCTGAGGGTCTGACCCTCAAAAAAAAGAGATGTGTTCATTAGTACTTACAAGAGCATAATTGGGAGCAGATATTTACATGGGGCCTATTATGTATACCAAGAATCAGGCAAAATATAAAGTGATAAACCCTTATAGTTAGAAAACATTTTGGAATCATGTCAAAATTTTCCACAACATCCTTGATAAATGGTCGTTCAACATTTTATCATTTCCCCAATGCTCACTTCTTAGAAGGAAATCCATTTACCAGTCCATATCATTTTAAATGTCCTCCTGATAAGGAGTCATATCTGACTCTCTGGAACTTTTACTTATACTAGTTTCTACCTCTGGAAATTCCTAGAATAAGTCTACTTCCCCTTATACACAGTAGACATTCACATATTTGAAGATTTCAGTCAAGCATACTTCTCTCTCTCCAGGCTAAATATTCTACGTTCCACATTTTACAGGTATGGTTTTTGGGACTCATCACCAGTCCTGCTCCTATTTCCTGTACACTTTTGGGCCTAACTCCGTGAACTACACAAAGGCGTGGAAAGCTCCCTTTACAGCCTTGTTACCTTTTTGGAATAATGTGATACCTCTGGCTCAAATTACTTTCATGTTTACCTAAAGTTCTTGCATTTTTACCCAAACTGTAATTAATTAGTTTCTTCCAGCCTGTATTTTTATATTTAATTGTTGAACAAAACAGAGGTACATAGAATTTAAATGAAAACTTTAAATATCCTGATTCCACCATCCAATAATTTAGTTATTCCTCTTAAATTACAGCATCTCGAAAATATCTTAGATACAGATTATGTGGCTTCATCTGATCTATGATTAAAAACATTTCACAGGACAATACCCAGGACACCTTCAAGATGTGCCCTAAGAGGCTGGTTTCTAGATTGAACATAATCCAGGAGTCACCACTTTGTATAGCCATCTATTAGTCTACTGTGGGTACTGTTGCTAGACCTCATTTCTCTACCTTGTTCAAAGGAATATTATGAAGGATTCTGTCAAACATCACCTTCTCAAACGGTTTTGAACTAAACTTGATGAATGGCCTTATGTACTCATGGGGTGAACTGTATCACTTTCTCTTTCCCTTGTTTATAACAAATGTTCTAATTTATTTGGTTTTTCAATGAATGGAATATAAATTATGCAAGGGGTGACCTCATAATGCAAGTGAAACGGTTATGCAGAAACACAAAATATGCTATCCATGCTTCAAAATAATTTTAAAAATCAAAAAGATATGAGGATACTTGAAATAAGAAACATGTACAAAAATTACTAAAATGAAAGATTAAATACTTGTCAGTTAAGAAAACTTGTTAACTTTGTGCATTATAATAAACTATGCATATAACGCATTGCTCTTCATTGTCTTATCAGAGCAAGTATGCAACAGTTTTATTTTTTCTTGCCTTGGTCTCCATATTATAGTGTGAATTTTATAGAATTTATATAATCCTGACATTTCACCTTAAAATATAAGCTTCTTAAGGGCAAGGGCTGAATCTTAATCACCAAGCAGCCACAGGGCTTTCCTAGCACAGAATCTGGCACTGGAAATCTATTTTTTCAAAAAATATAGATGTGTGTAATAAATGAATGTTTATGGGCTTCTTGAGTTGTTAAATGCAAGTTGTACTACCCTACCACTTAGCCCAGATAGCCAAATTAATCATTTTGTTACATAGACTTCACTCATATTTTCTGTCTGCATGTTGGAGTGTCTATCTAAAATAATTTTGGTTTTGGCACAGTAGATATTAAACTGACAGTGTATAGCCAGCAGGCTTGGTAGATTATTAAGGCATCTCCTGCAACCTAATAATGAGAAACCTGTGTTATCAGTGCAGAAGTAAGTGCTTGTCTTGTTTCCTGTGGCAGAAGGGTATTCATTCAGATCAATTGAAAACTGTATCAAATTATTTTGAAATAAATTAAAAAGAAGTACAGTTAGGACACAAATATCTTTCTTGGATTTTGATTGGAATTTAATGTGGAGAGTCTGTTCCTACCTGCTCTGATTCTCCCAGTGGTATTATGCTTCAGACTTTGAAGGAATCTTCATAGCCTGAGATCTGTGCTGAGATCACATAGCTTGGCCTATAGTGAGTCCTGTCTATAGAATCAAAGGCTCATGGTAGATCAATACTGCTGACAAAGGCTTGCATTGTTCTCAAATATCTTCTCAGTAAGGTGAAAATTTTCCACCAGTGCAGATAAAAAATAGGGTAGATGTTTAGCAATGGTCAACAATGGAATAGCTTTATCTGAGACCCTCATTTTTCTTATAAAGGATATTTTAGTAAGGGGCCCAGTTCTGTGGCATTCCAAAGTATAATCCTCCCCAGGGAGGTCCTCATTCATCCTTTCTAAGTTGAATTGTATGAGCATATTTGAAATTTGTGAACATGTTTTTAGCAATGAAAACCTTATTCTCAAGTCAAATTATTTGGATCTATCTTTCTAAATCCCAGATCCAACAAGTGCTTTAGTACTCACAACTAACAGATGCACTTAACCAGTTATGATTCCTTATGTTATGATTCCTCATGAGTGATAAAACATGTGACTAAAGTCAGTATTAAAACAAAGCGTGTGTTGGCTCACTTATCTGAAAAGTCCCGAGGTGTGGCTGTGTCAGTCAAGCCTGATCCTGTGGCTCAATAATGCCACCCATTTTTCTTACCACTCTGCTTTCTGTTGTGTTGGCTTCAGCTCAGTACTCACACAGTCCTGTTTCTCATGCAGTGAAGTGTTCTCTTTCTCTACCCTTTTGCACCTGGTCCCTTTTTATCCAGCAATAGGTGAAAGAAATTAGTCAATTCCCAGTGCTTATTTATGTTAAAACTATGGCTTTTTAATTTACATATTTTCTTATGTGAATAACAGCTACTTAACAAGTTTTTAAGGCTCTTTTAGATCCATAATTTGATCTGACCCTGATAATCATCCCAGGAAGTAGACAAAGATTTTATTATTACCTTTCCTTCACAAAGTCAGGGAGTCAATTTCTTGTTTCAGGTCACAGTTAATAGGGGACTAAACAGGGATTAAAGATAGACTTTCTCATCCTAGATCTTATGCATTGCTATCTCTACCATGATACCTCTGCATTGTTCTGGAAATGAGGTGAAGGTGATGCTGTTGGACCAACAGGAGCCTAGTTTGTGAGTGGGGCTGACTGTACTGATCTGGCACAGGTCAGCAATGCACCTGACTGTTCATCTGATGCCTGCACCTCTTGTTCCACATTTGAAAAGGAAAGAACAAAAAGGTGGATGAAAATAAATAAAACAAAGATACATTGACAGATAGTACTTTAAAGAAAAATGAGATGAAACAGTAAAAGTAGACAAGGTGAAAACACAAAATTCAACTGAACAGACGGAATACCCTCAAAGGCCTAAGTTAAGTCTTTTGTCTGAATTTAAAATAGTTAAAAGCAAGAAGTTAGTGCAGTGCTACAGCAAGAATCAGGGCTACTGCAGAAATCAAAGGGTGCAGCTCTGCTGAAGATTATAGGTGGAATTTGTGGGTTTGATATCACCAAACATTTGTAGCAAGCAAGGATGGAAACAGAGAAATAACCAAAGACACAAAGAAAAGAAAGGTTTTTCAAAAGTTAGAAGTTAATCAGTGGTAGGAAGAAGATACATAAATTCCACAAAATTTCAATTTCCTATGATTCAAACCAATTTAATCCAAATCTCGGAAATAAGGGAACCACACCTCACTTCCTGTTTAAGAGTAAAAGAAGTACAGGCTATCAGAAACCAGAAACTCTTTCAGAAGTGTAGGAATTAGCTAATAGAGGATTCTAATGCCCAACTCGAAAGCCATAACAATGGGAACTCCTGTTAAAAATACAAATGTTCTGGATTCATTTCTGAAGATTTAGATTTAGTACTTTGAGATGTGGTCAAGAATTGGTCATTTTAACCTGAGACATTTTTAGTAATTGGGCCTGTCCTTGTCAGTTGGGAACCTTTGGTTTAGTGAAGTCTCAACTGTGAAATAAAAGATAAACATACAGAAAGACAAATGATCATTTTAGTTAAAGGATATTCAACTAAGTATTGAGACTGTGCTATGTAATTCTCAGGTGACTATCCATAGCGTTGTCAACATATACAGAATCTCTGTTAGCACTTTATCCATGATTCAAATAAATTATGACTGCGATAAATGCTGAGGTTTTTTTTTTTTTTTTTTTTTTTTTCCCCCAGAACATTGATTTGTCAGTTTTATCAAATGTTTTCAAATGTGAAGGCAAATGCAATGTTTTGTCTTTGTCGGGCATTCTGACAATCTTAGCAAAGTGTTAATGCTTCTGTGAGTAGGGCTTA
Organism: Mandrillus leucophaeus; assembly: GCF_000951045.1. NCBI lineage: Eukaryota > Metazoa > Chordata > Mammalia > Primates > Cercopithecidae > Mandrillus > Mandrillus leucophaeus. The sequence continues at coordinate 1,554,216 of NW_012104109.1, read as the reverse complement.
ATATGTTCCTGGGCTTATTTTGATCCTTACAGCAAGAGAAATTATTAGTAAAAATCAGTATGTATATGGCACTTTTCATCTTCAAAATGCTTTAGAAATATTAACTAATCTATGTCCCTGTTCACAAAATGTAGCACAAGCCTTATTACTGCGGGGGAAGAAAATCTGTCAGAAATCTGCTATGGGAGCTGTTGCGCAGCATGCCATGGTTTCTGCAGATTCAGCACTTTGTCAAACTGCCAGTGGACATTGACAGAGAGCAAATATAATTTGGCAAGAAATGGCGATAGAACCCCAGAGCTGGCAGAATGGAGGCTGTGGGAAACAAAAAAATCAGAGCCCATTGCTGGTAGCTATATGTAATGCACATCCAGCCTTCATTTGATGTTTTGCTTTTCATTTTACCAAATTTGGTATAATTATAATTAATAAAAGCCCATATTAATAACAAAAGAATGTAATAGTTTTATGGTAGTTTTAAGTTCAAATCTAGAAAATAGGGACCCAGACACTGAGAATTTTTGAGGTTCTATTGCAAAACCTTGCTGACTCTTCCAAGGAGAAAAACATTCATGTATTTTAATCAAACTTTTCTTGTGACTTTTTTGTTATTTGGTTTTAACCACCGTGAAAACTGGTCTGAAAGGTTTTATTTTGTGGAGGGCTATTATAAAATATTACAGGGAATTTTTTATTATAATTTTTTTTGTGTGTGACAGAATTTCACTCTGTCGCCCAGACTGGAGTGCAGTGGCGCGGTCTCGGCTCACTACAAGCTCTGCGTCCCAGGTTCACGCCATTCTCCTGTCTCAGCCTCCCGAGTAGCTGGGACTACAGACACCCACCAGCACCCCCGGCTAATTTTTTGTTTTTCAGTAGAGACGGGGTTTCACCATGTTAGCAAGGATGATCTCTTTCTTCTGACCCTGTGATTAACCCGCCTCGGCCTCCCAAAGTGCTGGGATTACAGGCATGAACTAGCACCCCTGGCCTATAGGGCATTATTATGTTCACTACCTCTAAATTATCACAGATTCCTCTAACTCTTCATCTGGGTTTCAGTAAAGTTGTGTTTTTGTCAAACTGAGACATTTTCCCCATGACTTCTGTTTGACTTCTCCACAACTTGGTTCACATTCGATTTAATTTTTAACAACCTCTTTAACCAATCATGTAAAAAAGCAAAACTTGAATGAGGTATGATTTTGTGGCTTTTCCTTTATATAGGTGTCTCTCATTAACACATTGGTTCATTCATTTTTCACTGATTTAGCCCAAAATATCTATTGATGAAATAATTTTTGCAGGATGTTCAGCACTATCACAAAGTGAGTACTCAGCAAAATGTTTTCCTATTATAATCATATCATACATACTGAAAAAAATGATCTATTAAGTGCCTATTACTATTTAACTTGCATAGTTTCTTTACAGCTTTCCTGAATCTCTTCACTTTTATGTAAAAATTATTAGGATGGAAGGACATTAGTCAAACATTTGAGTAATGTTCCCCTGCTTCCTTTTGAACTTGACCAATTCTTTTCCTGCCCTGACCTTATTCTGTAGATCACCTAGTCTTAGGGAATGCATTGATTATCTTTTACCTAATCTCTTAATTCTGAAGTAATTACCTACAATGAGCCTGGTTGTCTTGGCAGGATTCACTGATTTCTTATTCCTTTCTAAAGACATGTGCTGGTTTAGGTCTTGACTTCTGCCTCTCATAGTCATACATTTCCCACAATGACGATTCCGTTCACTGGTGTAGGCCAGTCAGTGCCTCGAAATCCTCTGGCGACTGTTAATCTCCTGAAGGTAAGCCACCCTTGGATGGCTCAACTGGACTGAAGGGAAGGACAGTTAGAGGAAGAAGCTCAGGTGAATCAAAACCATATTCCCCACTTGTTGCTGGCAGCCATCTTAGGACCATGAAGAAAACCCACTTTTGGATGAAACTGACTCCGTAGGTAGAAGTAGCAATAAGAAAATTCCTAGATGTTAGCTCTGAAGCCCTAAATCAACTAATCTTAATATATTATTGGACTGTTATGATTGAAATCATTGTATTTTCTCATTAATTGAGGCAGTTCGAGTGGAGGTGTTTGTTACTTGAATGGGAGGACTTTCTAACTGCTCCATTGTGCAACCCTCCTAGCCTTTTACTACCCAGTGGAGGACACCTGAAATCTGCCAAAAGATCCCTCGAATCCCAACTGCCAAATAATTTGGGCATAAAATGATAGTATCCTAGGTAAGGAATCTTAAGGTCATTTCATCCAACCACGTATCTGATATTTGACTCTTTTCTGTATCATCCCCATGAAAAGGACTTCTGAACTATGCAATCTATTATCGGGAATGCACACCTTTTGAAGATGATGCATTTCTCTTTGGAAAGCAATGCTCTTTTTAAAAAAAGGTCTGTGCTAAGGACTTTAAAGGATTTTTTTTTTTTATTTAAACTTTAGGAACACCATATGAAGAAAGTTTTCATTATTACTTTTATTAGCCCTATTATAGAGTTGAGGAAACAGAGGCTTAGAAAAGTTAAGTAAGTTGTCTGCAATTTTAAAGCAAATAAATATCACAGATCATATGCTTAGTTTGAACGTGGGTGTCCCTCCAAAATTCACATGCTGAAAGCTAATCACCAAGGTGATGGTATTTAAAAGTGGGAATCTTCAGGAGGTGGTTAAGTTATGAGGGCAGAAGGAGCTCTTATATAAGAGGTTGAAGAGAGCACCCTAGAGCCTTTTGTCCTTCCGTCTTCTGTCATGTACGGACTGAGCAAGAAGACCCTCACCAGACACCAAATCTGCTGATGATTTGACCGTGGACTTCCCAGCCTCCGGATCTGGAAGAAATACATTTCTTCTCTCATAAATGACCTAGTCTCAGACATTTTATTATTGCAGTGCAAACAAACTAAGAAGTCATACCTTGAGTTCTGTCAGATTCCTAAACTAAGTGATGTTCTCTGTAATTGTTATTCTCTGAGTATGCTGTTAAACCAGGTAGTATGAACTCATTTGCATTTTTCTTTCACAGAACTTTTATCATTTTGTCCCATCTTCATTCCCATTCTACATGAATATCTTGTTCATTGCCTCTCTAAACACTGATATACTAGGCCTATCACATTTTTTTTTTTCAATCACGATTCTACTAACTTGACAAAAAAGATTATTCTGATACAATTTACCATAAGAAATTGGGTTTATTTATGGGGCTGACACTTAAAGGGAGAGCCTAGAGACAGGATCTAATGACCTCGCATTTTATCTGAATCATCATAAATATGTAGGAAGGGTGTGTGTGTGAGAGAGAGAGAGAGAGAAAGAAAGGGTGAGAGAAAGAAAGAAAGAAAGAGAAAAAAGAGAAAGAAGAAAGAAAAAGAAAAAGAGACAATGTATCCATATGTGTGAGTGTGCAAGAGTGTGTGTGTGTACAAAAAAGTTAGAGCATAGCTAGCCAAAATCATAGTTGTCACCCTTTTTATCAATTTCAACACTTTATGTGGGTAACAACACATTTTCAGGTTTTGCTGCCCTTATATTGTCTCTATATGGAAATTAGCTGACTAGTAAATCTTAAGCTCCATGCGGAGTCCAGAAAAGATTCAGAATTAGTGTATCTCTCTTATACTCTAAATGGGCTTAGAAGCGTCAGACTCTTTTCATAAATTGGCTAAAATATTCACAAATTATTTTTAGAAGCAACACGAGCATTCCAGCTTTTCTATCCCTTTTCAGGGTCCCCTTTCAATCCTCGACAGCTTGCTGAGCTAGCCCTGCTGGGTGCCAGTATTATTGTCTGTCCTCAATACTCTGAAATAATTTTCTCCATATTCCATTCACCAGAGCTCTACTGCAACACTGGCTTGCAGCGTCAGTTGTGAAATTCACCTCGTGTGGCCTGCAACTGCCTTATTTTCTCACATTTTTAGCAGGTCCCACACTTCATTCCATACAGGTTAATTATTTCCATATCCAGTTTACCCTGTAAAGTAGGTGGGTGATTAATAGTAATTCTAAGCAAATCACTGCTAGAAACCTGTTAACTCCGGATACTGGAACATCGAACAGAAAATAGAATAAAAGCCCAGGTGTTCTTATAGACCCAACATGTAATATTTAGAGAAATGATACAGCTTTGGGGTGAGGGTAAAGATTGGGGACTTGGGGATTACCCAATGTACATAGGCTACCAAGCCTGAGATACTACAGTGTCAATTATTAATATGTTGCATCCTACCCAATAAAAGGATAGAAAATTCTAGCACACTCTCCCTTTCAGGCTTGGCTCAGTAATTTCTCTATAGCTAGACACATTTGAAAAAGATAGTCTTACATTATCAAATTTTACTTTCATTTTATTAGCCAAAGGTTAAAAAAATTTGGTCAAAAAGACTGAAGAAAAGTAGGATATATTTGTATCGATATTATCTGTTAAACCATGCAGTATTTTTCAGAAGCAGGGTGCCTACCTTATCCTATCATCATCATTATGGTGTTCATCACCCTAATTAACATTTCCTGATTATTCAGCACAACCCAGCTATCATGTTAAACACTTCATAAACATTGGTTTGTTATTCATCTATAAATCCTATGAAGAAGAAGGTAAAGTTTACAGAACTTGAGTGAGTTGTCCAAGGTTAAATACTGGCCAAGAGGGTCTTCAACCCAGGCTCTTTGATTACAAAGTCTGTGTTGGTAACTACTGCCTTTCTAAAGTGATTAAAAAACATTCCCTGGGCTGGGTGCGGTGGCTCACGCCTGTAATCCCAGCACTTTGGGAGGCCGAGGCGGGCAGATCACAAGGTCAGGAGATCGAGACCATCCTGCCAACATGGTGAAACCCCATCTCTACTAAAATACAAAAAATTAGCTGGGTGTGGTGGCACATGTCTGTAGTGCCAGCTACTCGAGAGACTGAGGCAGGGAATTCCTTGAACCTGGTGGGCGGAGGTTGCAATGAGCTGAGATCACACCACTGCACTCCAGCCTGGTGACAGAGCAAGACTCTGTCTAAAAAATCAAAAAACAAAATCCCTTGACATATCCCATTCTTATTCATTGTTTGCCTGTTTGTTTTTAGCATGACTGCCTGCTATTTGGATCTCCCAGATGCTGTTTTTTGTTGGATTGATATATCATATCTTGAATTATTTTAAGCTTCAGGTTATGGCGCACCCATCTGGCCTCCCATTTTCTTGAAAGGATTTCAGGATGATCTTCTTGACTCATATCCATGCTGGTCTACACCTAGAGTCAAGGTCCCCTGTCTCTGGACTTTAGTTTGGACCCCCAGCCTATCTGGGGCCTTGTACATCTGCTCTCCCCTAGGCTGGTCCTATCTGGTATTGCTTAAGCATTGATTTTGACAGCCCACATC
>NW_012104109.1:1528818-1548769 GCF_000951045.1 Mandrillus leucophaeus | reverse complement strand
AAAAGTAGGATATATTTGTATCGATATTATCTGTTAAACCATGCAGTATTTTTCAGAAGCAGGGTGCCTACCTTATCCTATCATCATCATTATGGTGTTCATCACCCTAATTAACATTTCCTGATTATTCAGCACAACCCAGCTATCATGTTAAACACTTCATAAACATTGGTTTGTTATTCATCTATAAATCCTATGAAGAAGAAGGTAAAGTTTACAGAACTTGAGTGAGTTGTCCAAGGTTAAATACTGGCCAAGTGGGTCTTCAACCCAGGCTCTTTGATTACAAAGTCTGTGTTGGTAACTACTGCCTTTCTAAAGTGATTAAAAAACATTCCCTGGGCTGGGTGCGGTGGCTCACGCCTGTAATCCCAGCACTTTGGGAGGCCGAGGCGGGCAGATCACAAGGTCAGGAGATCGAGACCATCCTGCCAACATGGTGAAACCCCATCTCTACTAAAATACAAAAAATTAGCTGGGTGTGGTGGCACATGTCTGTAGTGCCAGCTACTCGAGAGACTGAGGCAGGGAATTCCTTGAACCTGGTAGGCGGAGGTTGCAATGAGCTGAGATCACACCACTGCACTCCAGCCTGGTGACAGAGCAAGACTCTGTCTAAAAAATCAAAAAACAAAATCCCTTGACATATCCCATTCTTATTCATTGTTTGCCTGTTTGTTTTTAGCATGACTGCCTGCTATTTGGATCTCCCAGATGCTGTTTTTTGTTGGATTGATATATCATATCTTGAATTATTTTAAGCTTCAGGTTATGGCGCACCCATCTGGCCTCCCATTTTCTTGAAAGGATTTCAGGATGATCTTCTTGACTCATATCCATGCTGGTCTACACCTAGAGTCAAGGTCCCCTGTCTCTGGACTTTAGTTTGGACCCCCAGCCTATCTGGGGCCTTGTACATCTGCTCTCCCCTAGGCTGGTCCTATCTGGTATTGCTTAAGCATTGATTTTGACAGCCCACATCTGAATCTACTACCACCTCCAGTATCTATTGATAACTGCTATAAATTACCCTTCCTACTTATTAACTAAGAGCCACCTACTGTTGCATATTGTAAAGTGACATAGTTAAGCTAATCTAGGTCTAATAATACTTTTCTTCAACAACACTTACATGTTCATAAAACAGATCAAGAGTGAAAATGATGCTAAGCAATTGAAAAAGAATATTATTTCTGATTTACTTTCTTCAAAATGTCATCTTTGAAGTATATAATTATCTGTTCCAAAAATAAGAGGGAATGGTAAATGTTATGAAGCTGGCTCCTTGGTCATGTCTGACTAATCTTCATTTCTAAAGACTGGAAACCCCAGAACTCAACAACAACAAAATGTTCCAGCTTCTGCAATTTACCCATAAGCTAAAACAGAGCTCTTCGAAAACCTAACCTCATAACCTAAATTTATATTTTTTATTGACATGCTTCTTCCGGAGGCAAAATAGTGTGTAGGATTCTGACTGCCTCTCTTTCTCCTTCTGGGCGTCTGCTTCTCAGTTGTGTGACTCTGAGTAAATAAATTATTCATCTTGCTTGTACCTCAGTTTTCTCATCTGTGAAGTGGCACAAAAATAGTACACATATCATAAGATGTGGTAAGAATTAAATGTTTACATTTCTTAGATAATTATCATATATACAGAGGTATTTTATTTTTTAACATTTAATATAGGTTCAGGGGTACATGTGCAGGTTTATTATATAGGCACACTTGTGTCATGGGGGTTTCTTGTACAGGTTATTTCATCACCCAGGTACTAAGCCTAATACCCAATAGTTATTTTTCTGTTCTTTGTCCTTCTCCCACCCTCCACCCTCAAGGAGGCCCCAGTGTCTATTATTCCCCGCTATGTGTCCATGTCTTCTCATCATTTAGCTCGTTCTTATAAGTAAGAATGTGCAGTATTTAGTTTTCTGTTCCTGCATTAGTTTGCTAAGCATAATGACCTCCAGCTCCATCCGTGTTCCCGCAGAAGACATGATATCATTCTTCTTTATGGCTGCATCGCTTCCATGGTGTGTATGTACCACATTTTCTTTATCTAATCTGTCACTGATGGGCATTTAGGTTGATTCCATGTTCGCTATTGTGAATAGTGCTGCAATGAACATTTGCATGCATATGTGTTTATGGTAGAATGATTTCTATTTCTCTGGGTGCATCACAAGAATGGGATTGCTGGGTCGAATGGTAGTTCTGTTTTTAGCTCTTTGAGGAATTGCCACACTCCTTCCCACAATGGTTGAACTAATTTACACTCCCATCAACAGTGTATAAGCATTCCCTTTTCTCTGAAACCTCACCAACGTCTGATATTTTTTGACTTTTTAATAGTAGCCATTCTGACTGGTGTGAAATGGGATCTCTTTGTGGATTTGACTTGTATTTTTCCATTGATCAGTGATACTGAGATTTTTTTCATATGCTTATTGGCTGCATGTATGTTTTCTTTTGACAAGTGTCTGTTCATGTCCTTTGGCCACTTTTTAATGGGGTTTGTTTTGTTCTTATAAATGTGTTTAAGTTGCTTGTAGATGCTGGATATTCGACCTTTGTCAGATGTATAGTTTGCAAACATTTTCTCCCCTTCTGTAGATTGTCAGTTTATTGTGTTGATAGTTTCTTTTGCTGTGCAGAAGCTCTTAAGTTTAATTAGATCCCATTTGTCAATTTTTCTTGTGTTATGGCTTTTGGTGCCTTTGTCACCAAAAAAAAAAAAAAATCTGAAATGGTATTGCCTAGGTTGTCTTCCAGGGTTTCTATAGTTCACATTTTAATCCATCTTGAGTTGATTTTTGTAGATGGTGCAAGGAAGGGGTCCAGTTTCAATCTTCTGTATATGGCTAGTCAGGTCTCCCACCACCATTTACTGAATAGGGGGTCTTTCCTCTATTGCTTGTTTTTGTCAGCTTTGTTGAAGGTCAAATGGGCATAGGTTTGTGGCCTTATTTCTGGGCTATGTGTTATTTATAAACATTCATTATTAATATTTATTATTCATTACTATTGGTATTGTTTGTTAATATCAGTGTTTTGGGTTCTAAACTCATATAGTCTACTGCCTACTCGAAATCTTCAGTCATTGCAAAATCAATACTTCTACCCTGAATACATTCTTTTTTCTCTACATCTACACCTTCTACATGTGCCCAGTCACGCTTTCCCTCCAATTTTTTCTGTTCAGTAAAGAACTCTGTAATTTATTCAATAGCTCATGCCAAAAATCTAATTGTCATTCTTTCCAGTTTCCTCTGTCTCAATACAAACCCTTCAATCTAATTATTCATTAAGTAGTACCCATTTTGATATGTAAATAATATGTAAATAACATGTAAATTAATTTTAATATGTAAGCAGCCATCTAGTCTACTACTCAAATAGTGATCCATGGGCTAATTCTAACCTATAAATTGCTGCCGCTGTTGCTGTTGTTGTTGTTGTTTGGGGGCAATAAATTATCAAAATATAAAGTAAACATTTACAAATTTTTATAGAAATTTGATGTTGAAAGATTTTTAAGCATGTAATATATTTCACTTGGTCTGGAATGAATTTTAAAAACAAAACAACCCAAAATCTGGACAGACATCCCCGCTACAGATTGAGGAGCACTGCTGGAAGCCTGTGTGGTCTCTCACTTCAGCCACAGCCATGGCTCCTAAAGCACCTTTCTCTAAACCCACTTACCCCACTCTCATCCAGGTCTCTCTGGAGCTGAAAGCTTTTCCAAATGCAAACAGTCCTATTACAATCTCTGCATCCCTTAAGTCCCCTCAATTACTTCACATTGATATTAGCAAAAAATCAAAACTCTGTACAAGTGTCACCCGTCTTTGGGTTAATCATCCAGACTTTTTTTTTTTTTTTGAGATGGAATCTCACACTGACACCTGGACTGGAGTGCAGTGGTGCGATCTTGGCTCACTGCAACCTCCGCCTCCCAGGTTTGAGTGATTCTCCTACCTCAGCCTCCCGAGTAGCTGGGATTACAGGCACCTGCCACCATGCCCAGCTAATTATTTTTTATTTTTTATTTTATTTTTAGTAGAGATGGGGTTTCTCTATGTTGGCCAGGCTGGTCTCGAACTCCTGACCTCGTGATCCATCCACCTCGGCCTCCCAAAGTGCTGGGATTACAGGCATGAGCCACCGCACCTGGACTCATCCAGACTTCTGTTACATGCCCCTCCCTTATCGACTAACATCAGCCACATGGGCCTTCCCTTCTGGCGTCTTTAGACATACTGTTTCAGTGTCCTATGAGTCCTTTTAGTTCTCTCTAAAATAGGATTTCTTCAAGGAGTATTTCCTGAACCCCAGAACAGGCAAGACTCTCTACACTTGTATGGTCTTATATCCTTTTGTGGAGCTTGTCACAACTTTAAATAATTATTTACAGAATTATGTCATCAATAGCTAAGGCTGCGTCTCTTCCTCTCTGCTGTTAAATGTATACCTGGGAGGGCATTGGGTACAACGTTGTGTAGTAGTTAAGAGTAGACTCTGGAGCTTTGTTTGAGTGCTTGTGTTTGAATTTGGACTCCACTCTGTGTGTCCTTGGATGAGTTCCTCAATCCTTCTATACTTCACTTTCTTCATCTTAAAATCAGGATGCCAGGTCTTTTCTTAACATATTTTTACAGGGACTAGATCATTGTAATCATCTGTTAGGCATGGTTCTCCTACGAAACAGAACTAAGAGACTTATTAAAAGGAATTGGCTCACATGATTACAGAGGCCCAGAAGTCCCAAGGTCTGTAGTCCACAAGCTGGAGATCCAGAAGAGCTGATGCTATAGTTGTAATTTGAGGGCAGCACAAGACTGATGCCCCAGGTCAACCAATCAGGCAGAAGTTCTTTCTTATATGGACTTTTGGTTCTATTTAGGTCTTTGATTGATTATATGAAAGCCACTCATATTAGGGACGGCAATCTGCTTTATCCCATCTTCTGATTCAAATGTTAATCTTGTTCAAAAACACACTGACAGACACAGCCAGAATAATGTTTGAGCAAATGTCTGGGCACTGCATAGCCCAGTCACTAATAGATATAAAACTCTTTGTACAGTGTTTGGCACATGATGGGAGATAGGTAATGTTGGGAAAAAAAAAAAAAAGGTGATGGCAGAATTGTTAATACTTACGAGTGTATAGCTAGCACTTGCTGAAAGAAAAAAATCAGAAACAGAAGGGAACAGGCAGTATGCACGTTTAAGTGAGTTCATAAAATAAAAGATATTCCATTTTTGGAAATGCCTCTCAATTATTTTACATGTGTCTCATTCAATGTTCCTGTGTCTAACAGGCTAATCTGGCTTTGTTGTCTCTGTTATTTGGGGCCTGACTCTACTCTGCATCCCCATTGAACCCATTTGTTTCTTCTTCTTCTTTTTTGTTTTTTGACAGAGTCTCACTCTGTTACTCAGGCTGGATGGAAGCAGCGCAATCTCAGCTCACCGCAACTTCCACCTCCTGGGTTCAAGCAATTCTATTGTCTCAGCCTCCCAAGTAGCTAGGACTACAGGCGTCTTCCTCCATGCCTGGCTAATTTTTGTATTTTTAGTAGAGATGCAGTTTCACCATATTGTTCAGGCTGGTCTCGAACTCCAAACCTAAGGTGACCCACCCACCTCGGCCTCCCAAAGTTCTGGGATTACAGGTGTGAGCCACCGCACCCGGCCCCATTTTTTTCTTCTTATCTCATCCTAGGTGGCTCTCCTTCCCCAGCTCAGACACACATGTACATCCCCTTCCCCAGCTCAGGCACACATGTTTCTCCCTTGGACCATTATAGTCAGATGCTGGGTGCTTTCTTGTTCTTGCCTCAAGTATTGTCCTTTTTAAATTCCTCCTCACAGCTGCCTGAGTAATTTTTTCAAAACAAGTATGCAACCATACCACTTGCTTGTAAACCATTTCCAGTAGTCCACCGCTGTCACTGGATAAAAGCCTGGTATATTAGCATGAAACTGGGGGCTTTAAAATGCTGGACCCCAGCTTGGCTCCCTGACATAATTTCCAGTCACAAATACATACACCATGTCCAGATTCACTCTGCTCATCTAGCCCCTCTCACTGGAATAGTCTTTCTCTTCTTGTTTAACTTTAATCTTTTGCTCAAATATCACCCTTTTCCACTCTCCCAGAAAATGCGACTTGCTCCTTTTCATATTCCATATCTCTTAATAGATTTGACAAAAGCTGTCTGTTAGAACCTACACAGTGTATTTCACTGTTCAATTTTACATACATGCACTTATTTTTACACCAGTCATTTCAAAGCTTCTTAAGGATGAGCATTGTATTTTGCTCATTTTTGACTTGTAGTTCCCCATGCTAGATATCACTGTGTGCTGTACGGTAATTAGCTAGTAATAAGTGATTGTTAAATATGTGCTGATCACTTGTATTGTGAACTTCCCATGTATTCTGTCTCGTTTCCCTCTTCTTTTTGACTTTCCTCAATGGCCACCCTGATATCTTCCTCCATTTACTGCATTACATGCATTACTGTGTCAATCTGATATCATTTCAGGGGACTTTCCAGAAAATGCCCTAAGAAGCCAGAACTTTCATTTATCAACCAGCTGCCAAATCCTCCCTGAGCCAGTGGTTGTGAGTGACAGAGAAGATAAGGATGCAGTAAGAAAAATTTGCCCTGGCATAGAGAAGCAATCCTTAATATTGTACCCATTCTGCCATCTCAGGTATTAGAAGCAATCAAAAGCGCCCTAACACTTCTTGAATTCAATCTTCCATGAACTTCAGCACAAACAAAATGCATTTTATAGACACATGAAGACATAACATACTTTCTCTTCTCATTGATTAATTTTTCAAAACACATAAATTAAAACTGTGATCACAGTGGAAAATTGCAAAGATAATTATTTTTTTCCCTCGAAAATTCTGGCGAGAAAATAATAATAGTAAAAACGAAAGCGTCATCTGTAAAATGTGAATGCTAAAAAACCCAAAACTAATGTGTATTATGCACTTGCTGTATGTCAGGCACTGAATACTGACTGATTTACATACACTGTCTCATTTAAGAAACACACTAAACCTATGAGGTGTGCAGTTTTAGCATTTGCATTTCACTGATGAAGATACTTACTAAGATTAAGAGAAATGCGAAACAGTAGTAGAACAAGAGGAAAGAATATGTCATCTTGAAATTCTGTTCATTTTAAAACTGAAGTTTGGCAATATGCTTGTTCTGCTGTCTTTGGGCATCAACCTTAAAGAAAATAATTGCAACTGCAATGAGATTCTCTTTTGGGAACAGACTAGCTTGATTAAAATGCTTGATGATGGGTTAAAGGAGCAGGAGGATTCGTGCCACCATTTATTTGCTCACTAAATTAGCTATTCCAGTCTTTTATACAAAATGACTGCCTCTGTCAGTATTATACATCTTTCATGTTAAGGTACTAAGACAAGAAAAATAATACCATATACAAGGATAGGAAAAAGTTAATTTCACTGCAACTCTCTCCTTTGTAGTGCAGGTTCCTTGATTTAAGATCTGAGGCACTTCAAAAGCATTGTGAATTTGGAGAAGTAATACATCAGCTAAAATCTAGAGGCTTAAGGCTTGCACTCCTTCACCCCATCAGGCTTTGTGTGATATGTAACAGAAAATGTCTTTTCATTAGTAGAGTTGATAAAGTTAAAACTTTTCTTGATTAATATTCTCTTGCGAAAATCAGTAACTGCCACGGATTTACACTGCAGATTTGCTGTAGTAGTTATAATTTCTTTTGTGCTGAAGATTCATCTGATACATTTATTTAATAAGGATAATTGTTGTTGAAGGACTGAGTTGGTTAGTATTCCTTAGGTATCTCTGCTGGCAAATCTAAAAAAAATGTTAGAATCTCTGATACTTGACAATGACCTTCAGTGATATTATAGGAAGTTTTACAAGTCTCATTCAGGGAAATGGTTCAGGGAACAGGTTGTTCTATTGTTTAAGAAAATGCAATGTGTGGCAAATGTGCATGCCAGATAACTGAATTAAATTCTGATAAATAACAGGAGAATTTCTGGTATTCCACCTAGTTTTTCAAATTGACACTTTATAATAAAGTTTCAGTAAGTATATTTAATTTCATGTATAAATCAGGTTCAATTTATTTAGCATTGGTGGACAAAGTATTTTCTGAGTAGCTTTCTTATCCATGTGAGGTAAATTAATCCTATCAAAATGCTATTACTTGCAATAAAATAGTGAATTCAAAGATGCTCCACAAGATTAGATTTGTTTCCCAGGATTTGTCATTTCTTTAACCTTCATCTTGTTCTCCCACCTCTTGTCTTCTCTCTCATTTTCTAATTGTGATCATTTCTTTCCGTAGTTTCTTCTGAAGAAAGTATCCTTTTCTCAGATATATAAAAGGAAGAATGATGAATTCCTCAAAAGAAGGGTTTTGTTTTTTTAAAAAATAAGCTATTGATAATATTTTTTGAAAGACAGCTAAAGCTTTGGATAAATTACCTTAAATTATTGTATTCATAATAGGCCAGAATAATGTATAACTTGGGAAAGAAACATGATGCCTGGCAAATGTAATTCAAATTAGGTTTGTTCTCATTTTATTGAATCAAATATAATCAGTGTATTTGTTTACATTATATTTTCAAAAGAAGTTCAAATATGTCATTTTAGGGAGGAGAAAGTCTTATCTTCACCTCCCAATTTTGTCTTGTAATTGAGGAAGCAAAATTCATTAAAGAAAGAAGCTTTTTTTTTTTTTTTTTTTTGTCTTTTCTTGAAGAGAACGTTCTCATTTTAGATTCTTGAAGAGGTGTTTTTGGTGTTTTTTCAAAAGCTAACATCACTCCTGTGCTTATACAGCCTGCCTTCTCCTTTCATCAGACCACCCAGGTTGTAAGTTTGTAATAAGCAAATCTCTTTTCCTTCTGAACTTCTTGACATATTATTTTTCCTCAAAAGCAACCTATGTAAATTAACTAACTATAGTAACCTCACCAAGCCAAAAAGCTTCTAAGTGTTCATTATTAACCCATTTTGGGGTAAACAGGTTTGGAGCCCCTTTAAAAAAACTGTTAAAAGCAGTGAACTCTGTCCTGAGTTAATGCATGTATGCAATTTAAACTTTTCAAATATAATTTCAGGAACTCCATTAATCCTTAAATGCTTTTTTTTAAGATCCCAATAGGAATTTTCATTTCAGGCCTTTTTACCATAGGAGATTCTGGGAACTTTCTTTTGAATTATTACTATAGAAAGAATAAGGAGGAATTAAAAGTGTATTTATTATTCATCAATTGACACCATGCCAATGACAACAATAGCTACCATTTACTGCTCACCTACTGTGTGTTAAATTTTATCTTTTTAATGCATATTGTCTTTTTTCACGCTGTGAACAATTTCTACAACTTGCCAGTATTATTATCCCCATTTGATAGTTGTGAGAAGTTTCAAAAACAATAATATCTTGTTTATAGTTATGCAGAACGTCTTCAGTTGCAGGTAAGCTAACTGAAGCATTTATAGTAATTGCAGGATTATTTTATTCTCATGGCAACAAGTTTGTGGGTAGGTGACTGCTGGCTTTGAGCAAGAGCTTCACAACATTCGGGCTCTGAATCAGCATGCCAGTACCCTTTTGACATTCCTCTCATGCTCAAAAAATGGCAACCTCAGCTCTAAGCAAGACACCTTAACCCAAATGAGAAACAGGGGCTTTCTCTAAGAAAGACAATAATTTCCAGAATATTTCACTTATATTTTTCTTACATCTCATTGGTTATAACTTGGTCATCTGTCACCTCCAAGCCTGGAGAAAAGTTGGAAAGTTAATATTTATTTTATTTATCTTCAGTAATCCTAACCCAGTTGTGATTATATTACTCAGGGAACATTTAGCAATGTCTGGAGTTATTGTTATTGTTATTACTATTATTATTATTATATTTTATTTTTGAGATTGAGTTTCACTCTTGTTGCGCAGGCTGGAGTGCAATGGTGTGATCTCGGCTCACTGCAACCTCTGCCTCCCAGGTTCAAGCAATTCTCCTGCCTCAGTCTCCCGAGTAGCTGGGATTACAGGCATGTACCTCCATGCCCAACTAATTTTGTATTTTTAGTAGAGATGGGGTTTCTCCATGTTGGTCAGGCTGGCCTCAAACTCCCAACCTCAGGTGATCTGCCTGCCTCAGCCTCCCAAAGTACTGGGATTAGAGACGTGAGCCACCGTATTTTTTGTTGTTGTTGTCACTATTTTGAGGGTAGAAGTGCTACTGTCATTCAGCAAGTCCTGGCCAGGGATGCTGCTAAACACCTTACAGTGCACAGGAATCTCCTCACCACCATTACATCACAAATACTTTTCCTACCTCCAATGTCAAAATGCCTAGGTTAAGGAAGCATGTTCTATAGTGAAGAGTGGACAAGAGAAAGGCTGTCAGAAATGGTCATTTTGTAGGTTTACCGTGTCCTGTCCATGCAACATGTAAATAAAAGTTCTAACTATTGTGATAATTCTTCAATAGAGCAAGAAATATTTAAATTTGCTTGGGAAGCATCAAATATGATTTTACAATATTATGTATTATAATTTTGCATTTTCTTTTCCAATGTCTTATTTGAATAACGAACCTTTTTCTAACAGGTTCTCTCGTTAGTTATTACCAAATACCTGATTGAAAAATTGCTCAACATTTTATAGAAAATATAAAGCCTATATTAAGACTTGGGGTTTGCTGTCTAAGCAAAATTTTCCTAACTAAAACATACTGAAAATATTTTGTTATAAGTATACATAAGTGGAGCTCACTGTATTTTTGCTAAATTTAATTGATTTATGTCAAATAAGAGAAAACACAAAATATATGTGTGTATGTGTATAATGTATAAAGCTCAAATCATTAGAATATAAGTTTTCTTAGATCTTACTTTGACTTTAAGTACACGTAAAACTTGGTTTTGATGTAATGATCGAGTATTTTCCCTAAGGAAGCTGTAGTAACCCTCATTAAAATGAAAATAGAAAAATAAAGGATCAATAGCAGGCCAGGTAATAAAATGTTATAACCAAGGATAGAGGATAGATGGAGAAATTGCATATTATCTAATCATGAATTTTAGAAAACATGGCACTTTTGTTAGACTGTTATTTAGAATCAGTTATAGATAATGAAAATAGTAGATTCAGAAGACTGGTGATGGACTGATCTCATTGAGTTATTAGAAAGAAACAAATGCTGGTCGGAAAAAAATATTTTTGAAAGTTTAAATTGTCCATTCATTGGTTTCATTATTCATATTTTTATTGCCTTGGATTTTTATCATGACTCTTCATTTCCCAGTAATATCACTAAAATGCTACAGTTTTTGTTTTTCAGCTCACCCACTTTCATTAAGTTACAATGCTTTTGGCCACCAGGAGATAGGGCTGTGCATAGGGAAAAGCTTGAATGTATGAGTCCCTGAGTTGGGGTTTTGTGTCTGACAGACTAGTGCCATATCTGAATGGATCATTTAATTGATCTTATTGATCTTTATTTATTATAGGGAGTTAAAAAGACTAGTCTTTCTCATTTTTGGGAAATCATACACATCAAGCAAAGGAATTATTTTTAAGAATTCCAAAATAAAAGCCAATGCCAGAATACACACTCAAATCTGATAGTGCCAGCTTCACACATAAAACTTTTGCTTCCTTTTGTAAATGATCTCTTCCTGTTTTTTGCTTTGTGTCAAGGTGCTCCTATCACAGTTCAGTTGTCCCTTGGTTTCTGCAGGTTTTGCATCGACAGAAACAGGACAGACAGGGGGACTTCAGCATTCTGGTGAGGTTTTGGGAGCAATGATCTGTGGATATGGGGAGGGGGGATACTGTGATGGGAGGTCTTCTGAGCACTACTCTGCAGCAGGTGCATCTTTTAGAATTAATTTAATTTTCACAACAACCCTAGGAGGCAGGAACAATTTTTCATTCTATATTACAGATAAAGTAACAGAAGCAGAAAAAGGAAAAGGAAATTGCCCAACTTTATTTTAGTTGGTAATTGACTGATAGAGCTGAAATTTGTCACAAGTCAAGGTCTGTGGCTAGATCCTGTTTTCATAACTACTGTGCTATAAAAATAAAATGCATACAAAGTTATTTTTGAACTTCTCTTCTTCCTCATCCTCTTGCAGCTGGTTAATCAACAAATGCTGCATATTTGACCTTTGAAAAGTTCCACACACCAACCCCCACCACACAATCCTCCTTACATTATCCTATTGTCTGTGTTCATCACTTCTCACTTACTTATTGTTACAGTCTCAATATGTCTTTTTCTTTTCATCTTCTATTTTCTCAAATCCATTTTGCTCACTGGTACAGATCCTAAAGTATAGCTTGAATCATGTCCCAGTTACCCGCCATGCTCAGCTGCTCTCCCCAACTTCAAAATGAAGTCTTTGGTCCTAATCCAGTCTTGCCCTGTCCCCAAGTATCTGCCCCAAATGAACTTTCTAGTCTTTTGTGTTCCACTATACTCCTTCACATTTCTGAACTATATTACTCCTATTTCTTAAAGATGTTCTTTTATTTCTGATTATTTGCTTCAACTTATGTTGTTTCCTTACCTTGTATCTTTGTCTTCCCAAATTTTACACAGTGTTTAAAGGACGAAAGGTACTTAATGGAATAGAATGGCAGTTACTGGGGGCTGGAGATGGTGGCTAGGGGATACGAAGATGGTCAAAGAATTCAGAGTCTCAGCTAGACAGAAGGAATAAGTTCTGGAGTTCTTTTCTACAGAATGGTGACTATAGTTAATAATAAGGTACTACATACTTGAAAAGTGGTAAGGAAGTAGATTTTAAATGATAAATATGTGAGGTGATAGATATGTTAATCAACTTGATTTGATCATTGCACAATGTATACATAGATCAAAGCATCACGTTATATACCATAAACATATAAAATTTTTCATCTGTCAATTGAAAGAAATAAAGTTAAAAAGGTCTTCAAAACCTATTTTCTTGTTGAAGAAATAAAAATTGAGCTTAAATGTAGCTCAAATGCTCGTCCCTCATGAAGTGTCCCCTGAAACTGCTTCCATGAACTCCCATCCACACCTTCTCCCCTTTGTGAATTACTGGGGAACTAATGGGACTCACCACTTTCAAAAGGTTGATATATTTTTCAGAAAACAAGGGAAGAATAAAATAAGATTTGTTAGTAATCTCTAGAGTATTTTCAAATTACACTTTATTATTTTAAGTAGCTGAGGTACAAAGATTAATAAACCAGAATGATTGTCAGATATCTTAACTCTGAGTCCTGCTTCTCCCACTAATTTTGAGAGTTTCTTGAACTTCAATATAAAAAAAAATCAAGAAAATATATCTAATAACATTTTTATTATAAGGCTATTGCAAGACTAAAAGAGATCATTAAATAAAACATTTTATAAGTTGTAAAATGCTACACACTTTTAAAGGACTATTGGTCCTTCGAATTCAAAATTTTATTAACATTCTTGAAGACCTGCTCTAGGCCAGATATTTCACACATTTGATCTTATCTTATGCTTCTAACTACTTCATATTATTATTCCTAGTTTACGAATATGTTTTTAAAATCAAATGACTCAAAGTCACAAGGCTAGGAAGGTAAAGCACTCACATGAACATTAATCTTAAGTCCTACATTATTTCTGCATACATAATGATGCCTTCTCGTGGCAAAAATTCACAGCAATGGAGCGCAGAGATCAAGAGTATGATTTCTCAAGCCAGCAGTGCTTGGAATCAAAGTCAAGACTTACCATTTATAAGCTGAGTGACCTTGCCTAAGCACTTAACCCGTCTGTGCCTCAGTCAAGGTGTATAATAGTAATAATCTCCCCATGAGGTTGTTGCAAGTATTAAGTGAGTTCATATGTGTGTCTTAGGTCTGGTTCCCTAGAGGCAGAGCTTAAGGCAGAGATTATTGTACACACGATTTACTGGGGGAGGGATCTCAGAGAAAGGAGAGAGATGGAAGGAGGAAAGGGTGTGGGGATATCTAAGTAAAGAGAGGCTCTCAGCAAGATACTAGCATCAGCCTCATCCCACGGAGAACTGAGAACCACAAATTACACCACAGAATTGGCCTTTTGTATACCTCTGTATCCATCAGCCACTGGCTGCAAGCTTGCGCCCGGGGTGGGCAGTGCATAAACTTCAAGGCTAGTTGGCTTTCTTTCTAGAGAGGTTAATTTTTTTCTGGAGAATAGGAGAGCCTGGTCTGTTTCGTAGCCAGCACATACAGCTGCTAGGTGTTGGGTGCTCCACACTACTAAAATAGATTTGGGCAGCACACTGATAGAATTCACTTCAACATACAAAGTCCTTAGAACAGTTATCTGGCTCAGTGTAAGCTGTCAATAAAAGTTAGCTTTCATTACTTTATTTTGCTCTGTAAGTTTTCTCACATTGTTTCATATGTTTAGCCTTGGCTTTCTGACCAGAATGTAAGTTCCTTAAGGTCAGGGACGAATTCTAATTCTGCCTACTGTGCTGCTCACCTGCAGCCATAAATCGATGCATTGTGATGGCCGCTTAGCAGCTCTGATTTATGTCTGGTGCTGAGGGTAGGACCTTTGCCTGCATTCTTTTTTTTTTTTTTTCTTTTTTTTTTGCTCAAATGCCTGTTTTTCATTACAAAATGTGATAATGAATTACACTAACTTCTATTTGGCAGGGGATGTCTCCCCTTACAGAGTTATGTGTGAAATAATATAATTGTATTTTTATCTGTTCCAGACACATTTTATAACTTTGTGCTCAATACACTTCCCCCAAATTTGTTATTTTATTTGTGAAGAGTTTGTCAATATTTAAAGTGAAAGTCATTAGACAAGTCAGACATGCTCTTCCATTCAGCAATGCAGTCTTGTGGGGGAATAATTACTTTTTAATATCTAAAGCAATTCAGTTGATCAGAATATTGATTCCATTCTCATTTTTGATCATTGTGTCATTGATTTAACATTATCACTGGCTTACCAAGCAGGGTAGAATTCGAGGTGTCTTGCGCATTCATCTTTGTTAAAAGATAAATGCATGAGACAGGCTTTAAAAGCTTTTTAAAGTGCAAGATGCTGGAACTGCATTTTCAATCTGCATTCTCTCCTGCTGTTTTATGGAATTTATTGAAAATGTGCCTCTTAGAGGTCAGATCATTTCTTTCTTCAAGTGGAAAAAAAGATATAAGTAATATATTAAAAGGCCTCTAGGATGATATCAAGAAATTAGAACAACCTCATTCTGTATTCAAACACCCCTCCTCTTGAACATTATGACTCATCAAAAATAAGAATCACAATTCATCTAACTGCTTCTAGCCAACTTCAGACTTTTGCATTTTAGATTTTATTGGAACCAATCACATGGGACACTTTTTTTCCTCTAAAATTTACCCCTGTCTTTGTCTTCTCAAATCAGGTAATTTAGAAAGACAAAGACTGAATTTTAAAAAGCTTGAGAAACTTTTACAGTTTTACCTAATTTGAAATCTATTAATTTATTAAAATGAATGTCAATTCTTCAGCTCCTAAGTACTTTAACATCCTCTTTATGCCTAAAAGATTTTCTGAACAGACTACACTCAAAATATATCATTTGTATGATGGCTTTAAATAAGTATAATGTACAAATAATTGTTGTGTGATATGGTGGGGCCTGGTGGGAAGTGACTGGATCATGGAGGCCTATTTCTCCTGAATGGTTTAGCACCGTCTCCTTGGTGCTGTTCTTGTGATAGTGCGTTCTTGCAAGATCTGGTCATTTAAAAGTGTGTGGCACCTCTCCCCCACCCATCTTGCTCATGCTCCGGCCATGTGATGTGTCTGCTTCCCCTTTGCCTTCCGTTATGATTGTAAGTTTTCTGAGGCCTCCCCAGAAGCCCAGCAGATCCTGTCACCATACTTCCTGTACAGCCTGCAGAACCATAAGCCAACTAAACATCTTTTCTTTATAAATTACCCAGTCTCAGGTATTTCTTTATAGCAATGTGAGAACAGCCAAATATAATGTGTGAAAAAAAGGGCTGGTATTAGAAAAGGTGGCGTTTTTTTTTTTTTCTTTTTTCAACAAGCAAGTAGCTAGTCTAAATTATTTATTACTCTAGTTTTCTAATCTACAGACATGCTGCAATAGATCTTTTTATAAATAAGATAATATATACATATATAAATTTATGCAGAGATGAATGCTGCTCCTTATTTGTGCTTCTAATCTGTAGAGAAGTTCTTAATTATTTCTGGTCACAGTTTGATGAAAATATTTTCACCTTTTGTTGATTGCCTATCTTACAGTTTGAAGTACTTCAGTAAGTCTTCCCTAAACATGAACAGTTTGCTTTCATCTATGCGGAGACAGTCCCCTTTCATTTACTCTAATTAATTGTTAATAGATTGTTCTCTCTCAGTTATTAAAAAGTAATGGTAATGATTCAAGAGCCACTTGGGAAAGAATCCTATCTTTAAGTATTAAAAATGAGTCAAGCGTGAAAAGTCCTCATACCAAATAGAAGCAGCAGAACTCCTCAATGGGCAGAGGGATTCACTAGGCGTTCCTAAGGTGGGCAGCTTTCAAAAGCGGTGCTTGAAGGTGATCTGCTGGTTGATGGGGGAAGAACTGTAGACAGAGAGATGAGATCCATGGAGAATATACTAACACAGGTGTCACTGGATACTACAGTGGAACCCTTTCTGTCTCACTTTTGGCCCTTAGATTGAGAGCAATGGATGCCAAGTCCTCACACATGGGCTTGTTTGCAGTGCTTGTCAAGGGGCTGTCCCAAAGCTGCCCTGTGAGGCTCATCATCTCTCTCAGCGACACACAGGCAGGGCTGGGGGACTGGTCAGGAGGGCAATGGGACCAATACAAAAGACTCTCTGCATCGTGTTGTTGGGACCTGGGAGAATTTCCTCTTCCGACCTGTGGGAAACCCAGTCTGAAAGGGGGACATTTGTTCAAGCGGACATTTGGAAGAGCTTGATTTTTTATCACGTGGAGTTTGAGGGCATATGGGAGACTGTTTTTATACATGTATGAGAAATGTTAAGGTGAGAGATGAGACGCTGTGACTGTCAACATAATAGAGTTTTGAGAAAGGAGGGGAGGAATGAGAAGGAAAAAATAGAGTGGGGAGAGAAAGATACGGAGATTGACTCAGGTGTGCTCTGGCACTGAGCCCTCTATAAATGCCCAGAGTTGTGGCAGGAGGAGTTTTCCTTGGGCCAAGTGGGTCTGTGAGAGGATACTGGCCTGAGGGTGCCGGAGTCAGGATGGGAAAGATGGAATGACCAAGTTACCTAGCAGAGGAGTGAGGTTCAAGGACAGAAAAAGAAACTTATGGATGTCTTCCCAGGGGAGCTATTTATATCAAAAAGACTGCAGAAAAAGCTGAAAAACTCACCTAGGCTCTCTAGAAGAAAAAGGATCTGTTTTGAATGCCTTTCCTTTAAGTCAGAGGCCCCAACCTAAACCCCCCACAATATAAGCTCCTAATTCTTTCTCCCCGTGGTCCTAGGCCTAGAGGCATCAGCAGCAGCAGCTTCTGGGTCTGGGGAGAACTGGGTAGACTAAAGAACAATGACATTGACCACACCTCATCCCACCTCCATCCCCACTCATACACCTTTACAGGCTTGAAGTGCTATGAAGCAGGCAGAGAGAGAAGCTCCAAACTGGATGGGAGCTTGGAATTTTGAAGATTACACTGAACCGCAGTTATTATTACCAGAGTTAAGTGTCCTTGTAAAACAAAGTGGCTGAAAAGCTCTTTAACCTGACAGAGATTTCACTGAGGGACAAGGACAGAACTGTTCCATAGAGTGAGGCTGAAGAGACAGTGGGAAAAAAGAATCACGTGACCTTGTAAACTTAACCTGTCCAGTTCAGTTCCTTCCACAAAATAATTACAGAAGTGCGAATGGTTTAAATTTGGGGCCAAGGTCAAGATAGTAGGATAGGAAAAGCAAAAATGGACAAAGTAGAAATTAGGATCAACAATAGACGACATATGATCAATGCTCGATATGTTTCAGGAAAGCATCTTCCTTAATTTTTACTACAACTCTGTGATGTCAGAATCATTATCTCCATTTTAAAGAAGAAGAAACTGAGACACAAAAATAATCTGCCTACAGCTGCACAGTTAAGTGACTTTTTTCTTTTCTTTTCTTTTCTTTTTTTAGTTTTAGACCCAGACTATGCAGCTAACTTCACATACATGGGGCTACAGCTTGTTTTTAGAAATGAATCAACACTATTTGGTGAAAGAGCAGCTGTTAGGAGTGAGGCAGGGAGACAAGCCCACAATGACTCAGAGTTAGAGCTAGCGTGGTTAAGCAAACATTGATGCTGTGATCATACACGAGAAAAATCAGGAGGGGAATTAAATGTTGCAGAGAGAATGAAAAGTTTGGTTTTAAACCTAATTTCTTCAAGGGTTTTAAGGTGCAGGTGTCCAGCAGGGAGGGAGAAAGGTGGAACTAAACTGCATAATGGCAGAGATGGGGATGTGCTAATGGAAGATATGCTTATGAAAGTTCCAGGGAGTTCATTCTCGCCTTGGGCTACATCCCCACTCACCTACCACGTGGGTGATTCCAAATCTGTGCACAGCCATAGCCATACAGTTTCTGGTTTATTTTATAAGCAGTGCCTCTGTTATGTTTCCTTTTCTTAAAGACTGAGTTCCTTGAGAGCAGAGCCTGTTCTTTATCCTCCTCTTTATCACGGGACCTGGCAGAGCGCCTGCCATTACCATGAATACATGTTGAACAAATGAAAGAATGTGTAAAGAAGCAAACAGTGAAACAGTGAGTTGGGTGATGTCAGTGAGGAAGACAAAAGAGGAAAAGAATCTTGAGGACAGAATTTTAGGAGTGCCACTAGAGATGAGGTATTACGGGATATAAAAATAGATGACGGTGATCAAGTGGAGAAAATAGGAAGAGATCCAGGAAGGAAATACAAGAAGGATTTCCAGAAGATTATTGACAGAGCTGTGTGCTGCAGAGAAGTCAAGGAGAGTGAGTCTCTGAAAGGTCACTGGACATAATAAAGAATTGGTCATTTGACTTTCAGGAGAGCAGTGTTCATAGAATGGTGGGGACAGAAGCCAAACCGCTATTAGAGAGACACGCAAACAATGGCTACATAAGTTTATAATTGATAAAAAGAGATACAGAGAGTGTTAGAAAGGTAGCTTAGAGTAGTAGAACCGTTAAATGATGGGTTATTTACTAGCTTATATGTTTATCAATTGAAGAGGCAGAAATAAATGTATCTAAACATTTTCTGTACATATATATGTATGTATATATATTTAAAGAGCTATTATAATGGCTAATGAGGATGCTATTGAGAAAAGACAGTAGGGGAAGTCAAATCAGGAAGGAGTGATTCTTTCCAGAAGGGCTTATTTATTTTATTAATATGTCTTACATAACACCTTTTGTTATATGTTGTAAACCTGGGCAGAACTAAGGCTTTTGAGAGCAGTATGTTAAGTGTGATTTGTAGTAAGCATTTGTCATATTCTGTTACTCAGCATCTTTTAATCACTTTCTCTTTGTTAATTCTTTACATAAGAAGAAAGTCCTCATTACTTTTAACCTCTGCGGCAGCTGAGATGAAGGCTTATGATCTAGATTCCATGAGTCAGAAACAGCTGAGCAAGGCAGCAGTTGTCAAGAAGTGCTATATGGAGCTTGCATTGCTGCTGTCTTTAAATAAGTGAAAGCAGCTGCACCGGGGGAGTGGTGGTTCTAGGGATCACATTCTGGATTCAGTGTCTGTAGGGCAAGATGTGATAGTAAAAATGTACCTGCCAGCAGTTCTGCAATATGGCTTAGGGATGAGTCCCAGCCAACTTTTGACCCTTTGAGAGCTTGTATATCC
>NW_012104109.1:1526074-1528003 GCF_000951045.1 Mandrillus leucophaeus | reverse complement strand
AAGTGCAGTTTAGATGCTCAAGATACAAAGAGCTTTGAGTAACATTTGCCTAACATGCTTGCATATTCCAAATCGGTAAATCGGTATTTTACAACCCCTTCCTAAACACACAGGGTTCTCTTATTTTAGCATCACCTGGCTGGTTATCTTATTTTAGCATCACCTGGCTATATCATTCCTTATATAGATGTACATGGCTCTATCTTTTTCAACAAAAGCAGAAGTATATGTCTAGTTCCAATTTTGCCTCACATTTCATTTTTTTTCTCTTTCAAAGTTTTAATGCAATAGTCTCTTCATTTCTTCCATTGTCCACTTACAACTTCCGGTTAGTTCATTCTTTTAAAAATTATTCCCTAGAGAACTGGAGGAGTGACATTTTAAATTTTTTTAATTTTTAATTTTATTTTTGTGTTTTATTTATTTATTTTTGTATATGAATAAGTTCTTTAGTGGTGATTTCTGAGATTCTGGCGCACCCATTACCTGAGCAGGGTACGCTGTACCCTATGTACAGCCTTTTATTCCTCACACTGCTGCCCTTTCCTCTGAGTCCCCAGAGTCCATTGTGCCATTCTTATGCCTTTGCATCCTCATAGCTGGAACAGATGATGTTTGGTTTTCCATTCCTGAGTTGCTTTACTTAGAACAAGGGTCTCTAATTCCATCCAGGTTGCTACATATGCCATTATTTTGTTCCTTTTTATGGCTGAGTAGTATTCCATTATATATATATATATATCTCACATTTTCTTTATTTACTCATTGATTGATGGGCATTTGAGCTGGTTCCATATTTTGCAATTGCGAATTGTGCAGCCATAAATGTGTGTGCAAGTGTCTTTTGTTTATGACTTACTTTCCTCCGGGTAGATACCCAGGAGTGGGTTTGCTGGGTCAAATGGTAGATCTACTTTTAGTTATTTAAGGAATCTCCACATTGTTTTCCATAGCGGTCGTACTAGTTCACATTCCCACCAACAGTGTAAAAGTGTTCCCTTTTCACCACATCCATGCCAACATTTATTATTTTTTGATTATTTGATTATGGCCATTCTTGCAGGAATGGTATCGCACTGCGGTTTGATTCGCATTTCCCTGATAATTAGTGATGTTGAGCATTTTTTCATATGTTTGTTGACCATTTGTATATCTTCTGGAGGAGTGACTTTTAATGGACTCAAGCATGATTATTTCTATGTGTGAGTATGTAAGTATATGATAAGCCTGTGTCTATACCTATAGTGGGGTTCTGGTATAAACTTATAATTTTTTTAAATTAAGAAATTGTAAAAACATGCCCAAGCAGAGCTGACTAATACCCTCAGTTTGTTTTAGCCCGGATGCATTCTTGTACTGTGCAAATCAGATGCTCTTACTTTATATGCCACATTATGCTCACACTGCCACTGTCTCCGAGAAGTGTTGCTGTCTTGTATCACTATTTGCAGTGTCTTGTATCACTAAAGCTTTGGTTGTCACTTATGCATTCAGTCAAAGGTCACAAAAAACAAATTTGATAAAGAACACAATGTTTTGCTGCTATTTCTTTTAAAGGGCTGATTTGGATAATTTTGAGTTTTTGTTATAAATCAGAACAAGACAATTATTTGAATTTTGACTCAAAAGTAAGAAATAGAATCTATGTGTACATTCTTCATTCATATATTCAATTGTCAAGA
This sequence comes from Mandrillus leucophaeus, assembly GCF_000951045.1. Taxonomy (NCBI): domain Eukaryota; kingdom Metazoa; phylum Chordata; class Mammalia; order Primates; family Cercopithecidae; genus Mandrillus; species Mandrillus leucophaeus. Next base: position 1,526,321 of record NW_012104109.1, on the reverse strand, counting down.
ACTTATTTGAAATAACTGATCCTATGGAGTAAAAATGTAGGGTTTTAAAGTAAAGAAATAAAAAATTTCTATGTCGTAAACCTCAGGGGTTTCAAGTATGAGCCTTAGAGGAATGTGAAACATACCTTTTTCCCCATGATAACAATATCAATATTTAAATTACTTCCTAAACATCAAGAGCTCATAAACCAAAGACCACAGAATAAGAGAGTCTATGGCTAGACTTTACAGGATCTATGAATCTGCT
>NW_012104109.1:1525473-1526024 GCF_000951045.1 Mandrillus leucophaeus | reverse complement strand
CCATTCTCCTGCCTCAGTCTCCCGAGTGGCTGGGACTAAAGGCGCCCACCGCCACGCCCGGCTAATATTTTTTGTATTTTTAGTAGAAACAGGGTTTCACCGTGTTAGCCAGGATGGTCTCGATCTCGTGATCTCGTGATCCGCCTGCCTCAGCCTCCCATAGTATTGGGATTACAGGCGTGAGTCACAGCGCCTGGCCGAGAGCTTGTATATTCCATTGTTTATGGGCCTTCATTCCTTTCCTGTTTGAAGTAGAGTACCAACAAATGCTTAGATAATTTTTCCCATTTGAAATTCTATAATCTTGAAATATATGGCCAGGTAATATTTACTTCATCCAGACAATTATTTATGAATAGTCAACTCTCCTTTTCTTAGACTCTTCTGCAACTACTAGTGATGGTAGAATTGGGAGTCAAGAAATTTAAAATATTATGGGGAATTTAGGGTCAAGGGGATAATATGTATAAAATAATTTTTACTTTATGAAAAAATATTTTACTTAATAATGTAAATAAATATTGATTATTGTGAACCATTTTTTATTTATT
>NW_012104109.1:1494420-1522408 GCF_000951045.1 Mandrillus leucophaeus | reverse complement strand
TTTTGAAATATTTGGAAACTAAATTGAGTTCAGTTTTTTTAATTAAAAAATTTTTGAACACAGTCTCATTTAAATATGAAAACCAGAAAAAAAGATATTCACTGAATCTTTTTAATATTTTCCAGAATTAATAATGAACTGAAATCTAATATGTGATAATATAATCATAAAATACTAAGAATTTTTATGGGTGATGGTCTAATTTGAATTCAATCATTAATTATCCTAAGGTATAAGATCACCAGTTAATTAATTCTACATTTTCTTTTTTCTCAATTTTTTGTCTTGTACTGCAGATTGTTGCAATGGCACTGCTGAAATTTCAGCCTTTTTTGTGATAAGGCTGTCTATGGTTTTCAATGAATTCACATGCATTTTTTTATCCTATTAGGAAGAGAAGAACAACTGTTCGTAGAGCAGGTAAAGAAAAAGGCATTACTGGAAAGGGCATGTGAAAAATGAAGCTGTGGATGGCATTCTGCATTTGCTTTGAGTAGTGCTGGTGGCATCAAAAAGAGCAAGAGTAACAGTGACTAATTTTATCTCCTAGTTCACGGTTTCATCACGTATCTCTTTGTTTGCTATTCTGCAACATCAGTGAATTATACTTCTGCACCTTTTCCTGGGTAATTACAGAGTAAATGTAAGTTAGATTATGAGAGCTATTATAATCTTGTCAGTATGTTTGGCTAAAGTCTTTTTATTTAATTTTTTTTGTGAAGCCTTTCCAAAGGACTGCATCTTTCAAATATTGTTATTCTTTATTGACCTAATAACGGAGAAAAACGTCAGAAAAATAGACTATTTGAAGAATGGTAAAAAACATTGAGATTTTGAAAAGCCATTATCCTCACAGAACTTTAATGAACTGTATCCTTTTAAAGTTTCAATAACTTTGGGGATGTCTTTTGCTGTTGATAACGTAAAATTGTGGAAAAGTGCCTATGTTCAGATATCTAAATGCTTTTGAAGAACTTAAAATTGATTGACAATTATTTTTCATATCTTTATAAAGAGGATCAAATATATCTTAAAGCTGTGCCTCTCAGACAATAATATGGACTATAAAGTTACTCAGCTCAACAAACAACCCATGTTTATTAATATTATATACAGCAGCAAAGAAGTGTAATATGTCCCGGGAGGGAGACAACTCAGCACCTACCCAAGAGGAGTTTAAGATATCCTGAGGACACTAGAGAGACAGAAGAAATCAGTTTAAGCTAACCCAGGCAGTGATTAAACAGACTAATGAATTTCAACTGATGTTCCTCATGGCCCTTTCCAAGTTGTTGTACAACAGGTGAAGGCTGTTCCATTCCTCCTCCTTTGTTTAGCTTTAATCTGTGCAGTGAATTAGCTGATGTCATCTGCTTTATGAGTTGGGTTTTCTGGATAAGTCTTTGAATATGGAGTTTCATGGCTAAAGTTGCTAACCCCCGACACCAATGACAATAGGAAATGCTCTGAGTTTACAGAAGAGGACTTTGGAATTGTTAAAGTCCAGTATCAGGTATAGATTTAGTCTGGAACATTGTCCAATATGATGTATGGATTTAACCTGGAACATTTCTTTTACACTGCTACAAAACACAGAAGAATTAAACAAAACAAGGAAGGGAAATCACTGGCACCCAAATCATTTCACACTAGTGATAATTCTATGTGGGGTTAGTTTTAAGTTACAAAAATACTAAAATACTCACATTTGTTCAGTATGAATTCTATGCAGAGAAAAAATAACTGTCAGTTAAAATTATAATTTTATAAAAATTCAAGTCATTACACATTATGTATTTGAACAAACTTCTTTAACTGGACCTGTCTTAGTCTGTTTTCTGTTGCTATAACTGAATATTTGATACTGGGTAACTTGCAAAGAAAATACGTTTAATTGGCTCACAATAAACTTATTTTATAAGTTTAGAAGGCTGGATAGTCCAAGGACATGGAAGCGGTTTCTCGTGAGGGCCTTCCTGCTGTGTCATGATGTGGCAAACAGAGCAAGCTGCTAGCTCAGGTCTGTCTTCCTCTTGTTATAAAGTCACTAATCTCATCATGGGGGCTCCACCCTAATGATCTTACCTAATTCTCATTACCTTCCCATGGTCTGCCTCTAGTCAACATATGGATTTTAGGATTAAGTTTTCAACACATGACATTTTTAGGACTCATTCAGACCATAGCAGATCCATATGAAAAGAACTTTTAAAAAAACAGAAAAAATTCAATCTTATTGTTTGTCTATTGCATTAAGCAGACACTAAGAGTGGCTGAATCTCATCTCGCGGAATTGGTGCATTGATTGAAAAAGCGTGAATCAATTAGATAAAATAAGTCAGTTGCATAAAAGTGTCCCCTTTGGATGAATGAGTTTGAAAAAAGAAGGCATCCTTTTATCTGTCTTATAATTCCCACATAGTCATGGTTTTCCCAAAAGAATAGGTATTAGATATCAATCTCATTAATGTCTTCTTGGCCTGTAACTCTTATACAAAATCATTGGCCTGTATTCTTCTAAAATAGTGAAGTTAAGAAAGACTGAGGAATTCTATTAAGTTAAAGGAGACTAAAGAGATATAACAACTAATTGCAAATTATGACTTGAATTGGGTCCTACACCAGTGATGGGGGTGGGGGGGGTAGTTAAAAAGGACATTACTGCTACATTGACAAATTTGAATACAGTCTTTCGTTTAGATAATAATATTTTCTGATTTTGATAATTGTATTACTGTTATGTGGGAAAATGTCCCACACAAAATACACACAAATATTTAGGGATAAAGAAACAAGAAATCTCCAAAGAACTCTGAAATGTTGTAGAACTGTGTATGTTTGTGTGTGTGTGTGAGAGACAGAGAGAGAGAGAGAGTCTATGTTCAGAGAAAATGATAAAACAAGAAGTAAATTATAAAGTTGTTGAATCAGATTAAAAGTTATGGGGAACATTCATAGACTATTCAGCATAATTTCTGTAAGTTTAAAATTGTATCAAAATTGAAAGTCATAAAAATAAAACCAGAAACAATAGATATAAAAATAAATGTTTTAATGTCTTCTATAAAGCCAGTGACCTCTCACCAGAAGCCAGTGAGTTTCAGATAACAATTATTAACAATTATTTGCTGAAAAACGTGAGCATGGTATACAATTGCAAGTAAAAGCAAGCAAATGATGAGAGTGATTGAAGAGACTGAGGTGCTTCTCTGGATGGCTATAAAATATAATGTTATATTAAGGAGCATTTGTATTTCCCAGTTGTGAATGATCTCTCCTGGATAAAAGCATTTGTTTTTTTTTAAATTGGATATTACTAATATTTTTATTTAAAACCCAACTTATTCTTAATTAAATTAGATAAAGAGGAGCATAAGCCTAACATCTAGTTTATGAGCATTATCTGAAACTAGCAGATGATTTCAATTCACATATACATTTTAACTGCAGCCTCCTTTGGTTTTGGAATCATAGACTCTCAGAGTTGAAAGGGGCTTTAAAGGTTATCTTATTATCCTTCCCATGCAGTGCTTAAATTTCCTGTCCACCTTTATTGCCGAATGGAGTATGTTAATATTTCTGCAAATACATTATTTTGAAAAGTCAGAGGATATTTAGAATAGGGAGAAGAATGCTCTGTTTTTAATACACATACACACACACACACACACACACACACACACACACACACCCTGAAGAAGTTAGTAATAATCTGCTCCTTTTAAAAAAGTCTATCTCAATTCCTTAAGAGAATGAAAACGTTTGAGTAGGGCAATATTTAGGTGAACAGTCTATAATGCCTGTCATAACACCACGTTATGACTAACACTAATTTTTCTGTTTGGACAGTGTAGCCTGGCCAAACTTTCCTTTCGTCTTTTATTTTTTAAAAATTGTGTATATAATTATTTTTTGTCTAGTTTTTAAAATCCAAAGACAATTATGTTGGATTTAAATTTAACCTAATAGTTTTATAACATTATTTTCTTATGTACACTGGAATGCTTGGGACAATTGTTCTTGCCATATTTCACATCTTCAATATTTAGTTGTTTGTCAAATTTAAAGTGTACATTGTTTGGAAAATATTCATCAGAAATTGAAAATGTGCTCTGATAGTAAAGAGTAAATGTGCTCTAATCCTGTTGGAGTCTATTACATCAGTATGTAAATAATGATTCTTCCTTATTTTTTCTTTTTCATTTAAATGTTACCAAATCCAAATTCTGTTTTATATTTTAAAATTTTAAAAATAGCTAATAATTTCAGACTCTTTCCTCATGTGACCACGTTCATCTTTCTCCTCTGATATTTTAATGCAGAAGACTTGCTGATTATATGAACTTAACAATTCAAGGTATTTTTTAGCAAGTACGTAAGTTTATCTATGGTATTTCTAGACTTGCAATTCTCCCTCTTTTCCCTTAGATATTCTCACTCTCTATTTCAAGTTTTCTCAGTGTCTTCCTTTTCCTAAGAAAGGGATAAAAAAATCATCTGCCTTTAAATATAGTTACTGATTACTTAAAGTACTATATACTTCAAGGCATTATACATTTTAATGAGATAAAAAGTTTAAGCTAAAGGTATATTTTCCTTCAGCTACCCATTAGTAGATAGGGTAAATACTTTTGGGATCAGGTATCATTCCTTTCCTTCTGAATTTGTAGACTATCATTTAGAATGCCTTTGCAAAACCAAAAATGAAGACAAATACCACAACAAAAAAACCCCTGCCCGGGCGCTATGGCTCATGCCTGTAATCCCAGCACTTTGGGAGGCCGAGGCAGGCGGATCACTGGGTCAAAACATCGAGACCATCCTGGCCAACATGGGGAAACCCCGTTTCTTCTAGAAATACAAAAATTAGCCCGGCGTGGGGGAGGGCGTCTGTAGTCCCACGTACTTGAGGGGCTGAGGCCAGAGAATAGCTTGAACCGGGAGGCGGAGGTTGCAGTGAGCCAAGATGGCGCCACTGCACTCCAGTCTGGCGACAGCGCGAGACTCCGTCTCAAAATAAATAAATAAATAAATAAAACAAAACAAAAAACCCCACAAACAAACAAACTCCCCGCCCCCACAAAAGCCCTCTATTTACAAGAAAATATTGCAGATTCAAGCTTATTAACAATTGATTAGAGTAATTAGCACTTGGCGATGTCTAACTTAGACCTTTATCAGATAATCCTTTAAAAATGTATTTTAATTTTTAAACGCAGAATACATAAAAATATTTTTGTGGACAGATCCAAAAATTTCAGACATATATGGAATAAAGCATCTAAGTTTAATTCAAATCTCCTTCTACTTTTTCCCCAATGAATAATTTGATATTCAACTGTTGAGTACATGAATTCTTTTACATATGTAGTTATTTTTAAAATATGAATTTGAACATATTTTTCATATAGCTCAGCAACTTGCCTTTTCATATAAAAATACGTCTTGGAGATCTGTCTGCGTTATTAAAGCTGCAGAGTATTCCATATTAAGTGTGTATATAAATCTTTTTAACAACTTCTCCAAGATTGTTGTTAAAATCCAACATCCAAAGGCCACCAGAAACATACCTGTAGTCAAAAAGAAAAAAAAAAAAAGTAGGTTAAGTGAGCTGGCTGCAGCTAGGGGGATTGAAACATGCCCCTCAGAGCACTTGTGAGTCATCTTGAATTGACGGAATAGGCTTCAGTTCTTTCGTAGATGGTAATTTAAAAAAAAAAAAATTAGAGGAAGTAACCATTTTTCAAATTTTAAAAGTCAATTCTCTTTCAGTTTAATCAAAACTTTTTGTATCTGTGGAAATGATCGTACATCACTCTGTTTTCACAATATATATTTATACAGACACATATATTTAAATTATGTTATTAATTCTTCTATGTCCATTGTTTTGTCTACTTTTTTATGTTCTGTCTTAACTTCTTTTTTCTCCTATATGTGACTTGCTTATTTAATATATTAAATCCAGTAACATTGGTAGGCTCTGTCTGAGTGCCGATTATTGAGCATAAATGCACGCATTTCTAAGACATTATGCTCATTCATATGCACATTAAGTTCTTCCTATATTTTAGAAAATATTTCTCCTCTAGTATCTTCGAAAATATTTTCTGTTCTAATTTCTACTTCATGAATTATTCGTGTCTGTATATGCTTTTGTGTTTATCCGTTTTTTAATCTAAATTGTATATAGTGAAAGCTAGGTTGTTTTTTTTTTTAACAAGCATGTCAATGATTTCTTTCTCAAGTTTTATTCTGTTTTATAAGAGTGCAGATGAAATAATGAATGATGGCATTGATAATTCAAAGTTTAGTAGAATTACTTCCTATTTGTTTTTAGTTGTTTCCTTTCTAGATTTCTGTAGGGAAGTTTTACCCGATCTTACTTCCTTTCATTTTAAAATTAGAAACAGATGTGGCTTTTTTCTTTACTCATATTTCTCTTTTAGTCAGCTAATGTCAAACCAATGGTTTTCCTAGTATAAACTTACATATATTCTGGGTTCACTATGCTGATTTTGGTGTATTATTCTTTAAATACACTGTTATATTTAATTTGTTAATATTTTATTTTGGTTTGTAAACACATTAATAATCGGCAGTTTTATTTTTAGATGGTATAATTAACAGCTTTTGGAATTGGATTTATGTCAGTCTCTTAGAGTGGGTTTGAAATTTTTCCATCTATTTTTCTATTCTGAATATTTTCAGAGACATAGGAATTAGCTGTTTAAGTTCAATAAAACCCATTTGTAACCCTACTTAGGCCAGGTTCTTCATAAAGCAAAGACCATTTTACTTTCACATATGCTTGCGCATCTATTCAGGCTTTTACTTTTCCTGAAGTTAAATGTTAGTGATTCTTCCTCCCCACCCTTTACTTTTGAAGTCTAGAAACTTTTCCAACATTTGACTGAGTATGGATCCTAGATCAGCTTTTTTCTAGGACATGATAGGATGTTTCAATCTGTATACACAGGTTATCTTTCATTTCTGGAAATTTAATAAAAAACTAAAAGTTACTTTAAAGTATTTGAAAATTCTATTTATTCTGCTTTTTTCCTTAACAATAACTTTCTTTCGAATCGTTATTTTGACTTTTATTAGCTCATCTTTCCCAAGTGCTTCCTCACTGGCATTCCAGTTTGTCTTTCTCTTCTGTGCTGCTTCTGGTGAGATCCTCATTTCTACGATAGTTTCTATTTATCTCTTACTTCTTTCCTAATCTCTGCCATTTCATGTCTTTGTTGATTAGTTTTATTTCTCTTGTTTCACTGTCTTATATATATTTTCTCTAAACTCATTTATCTGCTTTAAGATTTTCTTTCTAAAAGGTTGTTATTTAAAATATTGATTTGCTATGCTATGTTTGATAACAGTTTTTTCTTGTGTCAATTATCTGCAATTTGTTTTTGTTGAATTACTTGTAATTTTCCATATAATTATATATAGGTATAATCTGCTATACATATATAGCTTCTGCACTGTTTCTTTTTAAAATTGTACACATGTTTGATTGAAGTTAATTCTTGCCCAGGTATTTGCCTGAGAAACACCTGAGGATCAGTCTACAGCCATATTTCATGTGAATAGGAATTTCTTCTGGTCATAATAAAGTTTCTTTTGAAGCAGGGTCAGACATGACCTGTTAGCCACCTGATCAGAAGCTTCAGGGCTTCTCAAAACGTAGAGATTCTCCCTTTTGCTCTGCCTTGCTTGCAGACTGCTTCCTGCAAATATGGCTCGCTGCTGCTACTTCTCACTTGGGCTGGTCCCTCTGGCATCAACTTGTTGCCAATCTAGGACCAGGAAGCTTCCTGCCTGCAGTTGGGTCGTATTTTATAAATATGGGACTGCTGGATTTCTTCCATTAGTATATGCCACCTACTTTGAAAACCTACACTTTGCTGACTTTGTCTGAGATCTGCAACCTTGAGGCTCCTCTCTAGTATCTTTCTGCAGTCCTCATTAACCTTCACTTTGTTTGAGGCTACAGATATTTTCTGGCATTATAAAGATTGAAGATTGATCTTTCTATTATCTTTGACTTCATGTTTTGATATCCAAGCAGAGAAAAGGAAAATCCAGTCTTTGTTTTGTTTCCTGAAAACAGGATCTTGAAAATCTAAATTATTTATAGAGATATGAAATATCCCATCCTATGGATAAAATGTATTTAGTGACCCTCCTAACACTGGATGTGTAGATTATTTCAAATTGTTTCCTAACCTAAATCACATTCTGATGAACAACCTTCTAGTTAAAATCCTAGAAATTGAATTATAGGATTGAAGGTCATAGCTACTTAAGAATCAATACAGACTGACAAATTGTGAACAATATACACCAACTCATGCTTCCACCCAAAGTATATAAAGCGTCTATAGTCTTCATTCCCTCATGTACACAGTTTATTACTATATATTTAAATATTGGCTAATTTTATATGAAAAATGTTACCCAGGATTTTGATTTGCGCTTCTATTTGAGGTAGGAAAAGAAAGTGTTTTCCTACTCTTACACACTTAACATATTCAATATTCGACACAGAATACTTCACCTCTGGTTACCAAAATGTGCATGGAGATTCTCCCCATCACCAAGTAATTCTCCGGTGGACACCAACCGGATGTTGGTGTATAATTAATACACTATCATAGTTTAATTTAATTCGGACTCAATCTACCTGGAGGTAGTATCAGATCCCATGGGTTTTCAGGGCTCAGTCTCTCAACACGGTCCTCACTTCAGATGCCAATTGCAAGCCACAGTTGTGAGCTCTGCTTCTGACCAACCAGCTCTACACTGGGGCTCCCACAATCTCTGCCTCAAGTTTAATTAATTTGCTAGAGTGGCTCATAGAACTCAGAAAAACACTACTTACATTTACCTATTTATTTTAAAGGATGTTACAAATAATACCGATAAGCAGCCAGATAGAAGAGTTGTATAGAGCGAGATAGGAAGGTAGGGCTCCACACTTCCATGCCCTGTCTGGTCATACCACCTTCCCAGCATTTCCATATATGTTTAGTATCAGGCACCTGGAAGCTCATCAAATCTTCCTGTTGAAGAATTTTTATAGAGCTTTATCTCCAGCCTCCTTACTCCCTTCCCAGAGGTCAGTAGGTGGGGCTGAAAGTTCCAACTTACTGACCATTTGGTCTTTCTGGTGACTAGTTACATCCTGAGGCTATCTAGGGATCCCATCCTAAGTCACCTCATTAGCATAAACTCAGGTATTATCAAAGGAATTCATTAATAACAAAAGACACAAATAAGGTGTCTTAGTGCACTTGGACTGCCATAACAAAATACTATATACTGAGTGGGTTAAAAAACTGACATTTTCTTCCTCACAGTTCAGGATGCTGAGAAGTCCAAAATCAAGGTGTTGGCCTCTTTTTCTGAGTCAGGATTTCACTCAGTTGCCCAGGCTGGAGTGCCGTGACACGATCACGACTCACTGAAGCCTCGACCTCTGGGGCTCAGGTGATCTTCCTACCTCAGTCTATAGGGACTATAGATGTGCGCCATCACACCAGCTAATTTTTTTTTTTTTTTTTTTTTTTTTTTTTTTTTTTTATAGGGTTTTGCCATGTTTCCCAGGCTGGTCTCAAACTCCTGGGCTCAAGCAACCCACTCGCCTCAGCCTCCCAAAATTCTGAGATTATAAGTGTGAGTGAACATGCTTGGCATGTTGGCCTATTTGGCTCCTGGTAATGGCTCCCTTCCTGGCTTGCACACAGAAACCTTCTAGCTATGTCCTTACATGGCCTTTCCTCAGTGCACATGTGCAGAGACATGGAGAACAAGCAAGCTCTTCTTGTGAGGGCACTAATCCCATCATAAGGTTTAGACAAGATCCCATCCTCATGACCTCAACTAAACCTAATTAATTCCCATAGGCCCTACCTTCAAATATCATCATATTGAGGATTACAGCTTCAATATGTATGAATTTAGGGGGTGGAATAGGGAGATACAATTCAGTTCATAGCATAAGGTTAAATAATTTTTTTATATTTTAAACTGTATGTATTTTTTATTTTGAAATGAGCTGTTCAGATCTTTGCCCTTTCTTCAATTTTTTGAATTTTTTTAATGTTACATTTTAAGACTCCCTTTTTTATTAGGAATATTAATTTTTGCCACATATATTGGATTTTTTTTTTGCACAGGGTTTGTAATTTTCATCTTTTTAAATTTATTATTTTTTAAAACATATATCTACTATCCTTTTCCTTTAATTTTTATATCAATTTTATGCTGAGTTCATCATTGATGAAAACTAAATAGGCTCCTATATATATGTATTTGTTTTTCCCAGGAAAATTATGATGTTCTTAAAAACAACTTTATCTCTTTAATCCATCTGAATTTATATGTTATAAAACTTTATGAGGCCGGGTGCGGTGGCTCACGCCTATAATCCAAACACTTTGGGAGGCCGAGGGTGGATCACCTGAGGTCGGGAGTTTGAGACCAGCCTTGCCAACATGGTGAAACCCCATCTCTACTAAAAATACAAAAATTAGCCTGGTGTTGTGGCGCACACCTGTAATCCCAGCTACTCAGGAGGCTGAGGCAGGAAAATTGCTTGAACCCAGGAGGCGGAGCTTGCAGTAAGCTGAAATCATGCCATTACACTCCAGGCTGGGCAACAAGAGTGAGACTCCATCTCAAGAAACAACAAACAAACAAACAAACAAACTGTATGTATCTGTAATATGTATTTAACCTGTTAACTGCTAACAATTATGAGTTATGCTCATAGTAACTTGGAAATGAGAAAACTCTTCCACCTCAATGGTTGTCTTCCATAATCTACCAATTGTATGGCTGTGTTCTCTTCTTTTAACGTATTACAAACAAAACATGAATGAACAAATAAAAGTCAAAAGCAAATAATTAAAATTTTTATTAACCAAAGACTTTACCCTAAAATACTAGTTTCAGCATACATAGTTTGATATTGATATTTTTAATGGATTTATCCTACAGGTAAAAAATTTCAAAAGCAAAGCGTTGCAGTATTTTTCAACCTCATTGGCACCATGCTGGTTTTCTATACTGTATTTTCCTTCCTTCATTGTCTACTCAGCTCCAGCAGTTTTAGCAGATATATGTGGATCATCAGACTCACTGCCTTTCCATTGACATGAATAGTGCTTACCGATGTGATATGATTGCCAAAGCTTTCCTGTAAACTGGTACAAATGTTCTGTATATTCTATATAACACAGACCTAGATTTAAAATATTCACCCAGCAAAAGTGACTTCAAAAAGAGATTGCATTCTGCCTTAGTGCAATCAGAAAGAGGAAATTCACAGTTAAAGATCAAACTGGCAAAACTCAAACACAATAGGACACTGAGCAGAAAGCATTAAGGTGGCACCCCATTGGGAATAGGAACAGGAGGCTTTGAGCCCTGACAGTAAACTTGTGTTGACTTTGCTCAGAACCTGCATTTTTATTTCATGAATGCTCTGATGTGAATTTTCTTTCTCATTTTACCCTATTTAAATTAATAGGAATCCTTGCTGTGCTGTGCCGGAGGCCTATTTTATATCTGGTTCAGTGGAGCTAAACCTGTGATTCTTTTAATTTATTTTATTTTTAATTTATAATGCTTGAAGTTGTTACTGTTTATTAGTCTTTTTCATGGTTTTTAAGACTTTTGTGAAAACCTACTTGGATGATTATCATTTTAAGAGGAGAATGACTTATCTCCCGTAATCACAGGGTTTCCTAGAGATTTTAAGTTGTCCCACTAGATGTGTAACTTGGATGTAATTTTTCCACACTTGAATTTGTTGTAACCTGACCACTATCCATTCCCCAGCAGGAAGGTTGCCTTTTGCCACTTAACCAGCCACTGTTGTCTCAACACACTGTAGGCTTATGTGTTGATCATTCAATGGCTTGACTACCTTGCCTTGTCTTCCTCCTTCCCATGAATCTAATGTCTGACTTTAGCATCACTCATCAACCTGGTTTCCTTCATTCATTGAGCTCTGTCTATTGCTTGGGCTCACCTTCCCTTCTCTTGCTAAAGAAAGTCAAGTCCTAAATCCTAACCCCTCTAATTTCACCATGGATTTAGTGGCCTGCCTTAACTCAGCATTTGGTCCATTTTACCTGCCTAATAATTTAAGAAATGGCTCCCAACTGAGAACATCAGATTCCTAGGATCTTCAAAAATAGTGGTAAGAGTACTCCTGGCATTTAAAAAATAGTTAGCAATCTAATGAAAATCATAAATTTCAATGTGGTACCTGCGAATCCAAAGTCTAATTATTTTCTCTTCCATTAGTAAAAATAGAAGATAGCAATGACTGTTTAATGTAATTTGGTATAGAAAATATTTAAGAAATGAATACCATATAGTGAGTTGAGAAGACGAATATTAAAAAGATCCTTTACTACTTTTTGAAAATGTTTGTATCAACTAATCTTCAGAATCACTAATGGCACTTAGTAGTTTTATCCCATAATTCAAACCCAGATCGAACGAAGTCTCGTATATTGTCTATGGTACATTCTCTCTGTTTTTTTTTTTTTTTTTCTCTAGCTTTTAAGAAATTTAGTTTTAAGTCCTCTTTACTTTTGCAAAGTAGTTAAATATACTTTAGGAATACGCGTATTTGTCCCTTTAATGACTGCTGGCCTATAAATGACTCTTAAGTTACATGTATGTATATTTATGACTCAGGGTCAAGAGCATCCTGAAAAGTTATGAAAGTTAGAGAGGCAAATAGAGTCAGTCTGTCCAGGGCTTTAATAGGTGAAGGCCAGCTAAGGAGGACTAGGCTTGATTAGGAATTGATTGAAGGAATAAACGAATGATCAAGCAAACACTGGCAAGATATATAAGAAGTAGGTCAATGTTCTGATGAAAGGAACATTTCTTCTAGCAGCAATGGGAGATTGTGTATCTATGTCTGCTCTTTTTCAGATTTTGTTTGCTGTGGGAGGCAGTAGGTAATTGGCCAACCTAAAAGTCATTATATAGCATGTTATAGGTATTATTTCTACTTTTGGTTATCTGTCTTATATATTTTATTCATGAAATGACCTTTTATTAGTGTTACATGTCCCATTTAAAAACTTGACACTTCTGTGATCAGAAAACCACCACTGATCTTTAAATTAATATTTTCTCTTATAACACCCACAGTTTGCCTTCTCCCTGAAATGCTTGAAGGAGTCCACATTCCCTCATTATGGACTGTATGTTCCACCATGCTGCCTGAGTTGGAGATACATGTGCAAGAGGAGACTTATAAAAAGATAATTAGGGATATAGGTTTAGCTATCAACTCTGAAAGTTGAGGCATTGATAGAGTCAAAGGGTTTGGCAGCGACATTTTTCCTAAAGTGGAGGCAAGCAAAGAGACCTAAAATAACCTCACATAGACTTTGTCCCTCCCAGGAAATGTGTGCAGTACAGTTGCTGGTTCCTGTTCCCGTTTGCCCAAAGGCTGAGATTTTCTCACTGTAGTAAGGCTTCTTTCTCCATTCTGACATAAATGGCAGCCATCCTGAGATCTTCAACAATGATTGAAATATTTGGGTGCATCAGGGACAACTGAAGAGGAGTTACTGGGTAATGTTATTGAGAACACAGGAGTAAAGACATTAACTCAAGTCGTGTTTATTGTTGCTTGAGATTGTGAGTTCTGTGTGTGCGTGTGTTTGTGTGTTTGTGTGTGTGTGTGCACGGATGTGCATGTCTGGGTGTTTGTATCTTGGTGGCTAAAATGGGTGAGAACAAAAGGCAATGACTTTTGTAATCAACCAATAGATGTGTCACTTGAGAGCCCTAAGAGCTTCTGGCACCTTGCAGTAGGTTTGAGAGATCTGTCACTCCAAAGGCTGACTCACTGTTTGTAAGCATTAAGTTAGACAAATGCATAAAGTCTAAATCTGGACAAAGTCAAAATTCCCAGAACTGAATGTTCTGATATTGGGAAATGATTTGTGACAGTAAAAAAAAAAAAAAAAAATGTGAACTGTTATCACCAAATCCTGACAAAGCCGACCGCAGTGCTATCGATTATAAGGTAGAACTTGCCAAAGCAAATTAACTGGTTCAAAGTTTGTAAATAACTGTTCAGAATACACGTATATTTTTAGCAAACTGAAAATCCAAGGAATTAACCTACGAGCTAGAGAAAATTTTGAAAATTTTGAAGACAATGAGATTGCATAAAGAATAGCTTCCACAACTAATTTTGAGCAAGTCAGACTTAAGAGTTTCACCTCTTTATGAAATTTCCTGATGATTCTTCCATGTTCCAGACCTGCATTAATAAGTCTCAATGGCATTTTCACCTGGGTGGAGATTCGCTAATGTTGTTAACACAACACACATCAATGCCACTCACCATTTTCACCCCACAGTTTGGCTCCTCCTCCTGACTTTCTGCTGATGGCTTCTAATATTCATTTTTAGTTACAGAAACTCAAGACCTCTGAGTGCTCTTTGATTTATCTCTCTCCTTTTCCCTATTACCAGTGATTCATCAGGGGCTGTCAATTCCTTCTCCCTACTATCTCACACCGCCCTTTCCTCTTGTACATTACCCTAGCCCTAGTTAACAGTCTTATTACTGCTTACCTAAACTACTGCTATAACTCTTCTCCCTGCCTCCAGTCTTGCTTCTAATCTACTCATTCTGCATTCGGCTGCCAAATTAATCTTCCTAAAGTACAGCTTTGATTATGTCACCCCTGCTCAATAACCTTCAAATCCCTCTTCTTTGCCTACCAAATAAAGTTCAAACTTTCTAGCTTTTGACATTATGATCTAGGCTTATTTTTATGGGTTTAGCATTAATATTTTTCTCTTTTTGAAACTCTAACCAAATTGAGCAATTCCACATTCTGCAACCAACCCCAGAAACTTCCTTCTACAAAGGTTTTAATATTTTTTTCCACATGGTATGATTTTAATGTTTCCTATTATGATTCTCCTCAGCTCTTCAATGGTAGTTTTTTTCTTTTACTGAAGTAGCTTGGACACACAGGCCTGGCCTGTCCACATGAGTGCATGTGAGTGCCCCTAGGTTATGATGAGGAGTAAGAGGTGGGAAAATAAAGGGAGAGGATGGAGCAGAAGGGGCAGAGCCAGGGGTAAGGAAGTCTGAAAAGTCTGAGAATTCTAATTTTTATTTGCTCTTTGAGGTCATTGTAAAATTAGACTCATCATGGCAGGAAGATAGTACATACTTGGTATAACAGTTTGTTAGTCTAATTTCTAAATATGAAGCCATGTGACACATAGGCCTCCAGTTATATTCTTGCTTTGTGCCTCACAAATGTCAGGAGCAGGCCTGCTTTTTGTCTATGAAATGCAAGGCTTGAACACATTGTCTGTCATCTGGTAGATCTCTATTATTTGTTGACTATGGGATGCAGTGTGCTTTCCTTTCTTTGAAATTCCAGAAAACATTTCATCTTCACTGAGATGCTGATTACAGTTCTTAATAATTTCCTGCAGTTTGTATGATTTGGCATCTACAATATCTGTGAAAGAAGTTTGTGCCATGCTATACATCCTACATTATTTGAATAGTAATAGACATTAAAAAAATTGTTTATTGGATAAATAATAGCAGTAATAGAAACCTACGGCTTGTCAGCTCATTGGATTTGAGGGCTGTGAGATAGTTTAGACACTAAGAAACTCATTCTAGAATAGTTAAATGACTTATCCATGGCTCATGACTATTAGTAGCAACTGTGGGCTTTGTATTTAAGCATTCTTATGCCCTGCTCTCCAAATGCAAGCTGTGTTAGCACATTATGTTAAACATTAATCAGAAAATGTCATTAAGAAAAACATGGCATTCATCCTAAGTATCTATAGCACTATTCCCTTTTACTAATACTGCAGCCAATTTGATAAATAGAATAAACTCAGATAAAGATGCTAACTTTGTAAGGACTGAACATTTATAGAGGAGCCTAGTTTGTTCAAAACCACAATTGACACACATTGAAAATTTAGCCAGGTGTACACAGTGTTGACATACAGTTTATCCAGAAGACAGAGGGATTATGTCGTAACAGTTGTCTTCATAAAGATTTAGTACTAATATAATTTAGAACACCCAACCTCAATATATGTTTGTACAGGGCATTACTGTGAACAAATATTGTCAGATTATAACTAATTTCTACAGCAATATGGCACTTGAAAAGGGTTTACAGTCCTAAAATCTGTTTAAGCATATAAAACACAAAGCATTTGTGCTTGCAGATATATCTATAGCTATACCTTTTTTTTTTCCCCATGTATTGCAATATACCTCTCTAACGGGTGGAGATGGGGATGCATAATATTTGAAATTATAAAGGTCCAGAAGAGGAATCTCAATACTGGTCCTATAACACTTGCTAAGTCGATTATTTAGTAAAAGAAAAAGCAGAGTTGTGTTTCATTGTTTCAAGCTGTTACCTAGAGAAAATCAGATTACAGTATTTAGCAATGCATGCACATTACTTGTGATAAGAAAATATCAGGTGAAGGAAAGTTGTTCGTTAGAGGATATGATGTGGCAATCACTTCCGAGAGGAGTATTTCCTTATCACATGTTAATACTTGTGAAAGCATTTAGTCTAAGGCTTGAATATATAAACTAAATTCTATCACTTTACTTCTAGTGCTGTTGTTCAGATATCCTTTCTTGTTGATAATATTCATACTTAAAAGAACAGAGATGGAGGTAGGCATGCTTCTAAAGCATGTGAATAACACTAGAAAGCTAGATATCTAGGTATCTCACCTGATTCAGCACATTAAAGTTATTTTTATCAAGAATGAGATCATAAGATCTGTTCATCTTGAAAAAAGTAATACCTTAGCTTTTTGTTATTAATTTTGACTGGATAATGCCAAAATACAAAAGACAACAATGTATTTTTTTTTAAAGTGAATCATATAAGGGAGTGTTCACATTTATAATTTCAATCACACAGGTTCTAGAATAAAGTGTCCCTAGACTGTACTTAAGTATGAGCATTTTGAACCTGTAGAACAAAATGCATCCGTTCTACAGTTATTTCCATCCTAGCATAGCACTTCTGCAGCCTTGAAACAAGCCTTGAAACAAGGCTACAGGAGTGCTACACTAGGATGGAAATAACTGTAGAACGGATGCATTTCCAGGGCGTGTTTACAGCACACCTTGCAGAGACTGTGGCCCAGGGAAATGGAGCAGCGCTCTTCAGGGATTTGCGGGAACATTGCCACATACCCCTCTCCTCCCTCCAGCAGCAACCCTGTTTCCAGCTAGATGACTGCTATCCTGAGGTTTCTTAGCTCAGCTTGCCATCTCAGGTGTCAGACTGCGTGCCTGCTGGGAAGCGGTTACTTGAGCCTCAGGAGGCTCCTGTGCAAATCCGGGGAGCTACTAATTGTGTCTCTTGCCATCTAACTTAGACACCTGCTTCCTTTTCACTTGACTGATCTACACCTATGCCTCGAGACTAATGGCCTGTGTGATCTCATCTTTTTCTGTTACCTTCCCAGGTATTGCAATTAAATTATATCCTGGTATGCTATCTGCCATCGAGAAGAATTTAATATCAATGGTGGACCTCGCTGCTAAATATTCAGATATCAGGGTATAAAAAGACTTTTTCATAAGGCAGAACTCAAAAAATTTCAAGTTCAGATGAAACAGCACGGTTCATCTTAATGTCTCAAAGTCCTGATCAATTGAATATTATTTTCTGAAACTGTTGTTAAGTAATGAATAATTAAATTATACATATAATAATTTAATATACCATATGACACAACATAAAGAAAAATTTTAAAAAGTGATAAATGCCAACAAGGCTGCATACCTGCTATGATAGCCTGTATTTGAATATTTTCTCTTCTACTGATTTTAAAGTATGACTTTATGCAAGTTACTTAACATCTTTGTTTCTTATTTCCTTATTTGTAAAATTGTCAATAATAATGGTACTTATTCCATAGGGCTGTTATGAGGCTTAAATGGGTTAACATATTTAAAATACTTAGAAAAGTGTCTGGCACATAAAAAGTGTCAACCATTTTGTGAAAATGTTATTTTTGTTCTACTTCCTCCAATTACTTTTCCTAATAATCTTTTTATATCAATTATATTTTGATTACATTTAATTTTATAATGAAGTATTATAAATGGCTTGTGAGTAGTGTTTTACTAAACACTATTTTAAAGAACTAAATAATTTTTAGTTGAACGTAGGTATTGTAACTTATTTAACCTTTTTCTGCTTGCTGGATGGATAGATTGTCTCCTGTCCCATGTTGCAATATATAATGAATCAATATACCTCTTTGCCAATAAAATAATTTTATACTTGAATTAATCTCGAAATATAATTCCTGAGTTTAAGGCTAAGAATATTTTCAGATTTTAATTAATTAATTTATTTATTTATTTATTCAAGTCAAACAGTATCCAGTTTTATTAAAGATACTTTCCATAAACAATCATGATATTTCAGGCAGGACATGGGCAAACAATCCTGAACAGTATACAACTTTTAAACTCCCTTCTTCAGTGGACTACCAAAAATCAGAAAGCCACTATAAAACCCAAAAGAAATCTCCATTTGATTCTCTGAACAGGGGAAGTTTAGAATGAGGGCTGACATTTCACATTTAGCATGTTGTTTACAACTTTTCACAAGTTGACCCTGACTCTTAGGAAGTGAAATAAAAATGACAGAATTCATGTGAAGATCCACAATCTAGAAACAGAACCACTGATCTTTTGAGGGGCACCATCTCAGTGGCATCACCGGAAAGTCCAGATTGCCTGACACACTGGTAACGAATTATTGGAGGTCGGGTCCCAATAGGTGTCTGGGTTTAAAGGAATTAAGTCTTTGCTGAAGGTGGAAAGGGAGAAGAGGCCATGAAAATAATTTGATTTTCCATACCACAAGGCATTTGTGCCAAGGTGGCTACGTGTGGTCAAAGTCAGGTAGAAGGGAATCCCTTCTCCTGGGAGCCAAGAAAAGTCTCTCAAAGCTAGAGGGGAAAGGGATTTTCTCCCATATTAATCCAGCTTCAGAAACATTCTATTAGTGACATTTGCCCCTCCCCTGAAAAACAGTAAAGTGTTCTGTGTGCTAACGTAGTTTATTAGTCAGTTCTCACACTGCTTTTAACAAGTACTCCAGACTGGATAATTTATAAAGGAAAGAGGTTTAACTGATTCACAGTTCCACATGACTGGGGAGGCCTCAGGAAACTTACAATCATGGCGGAAGGCAAAGGAGAAGCAGGCACCTTCTTCACAGGGTGGCAGGACGGATTGAGTGCAAGCAGGGGAAATGCCAGACCCTTATAAAACCATTTTCCCTCCTGAGACTCACTCACTATTAGGTGAACAGCATGGAAGAAACCGCCCCCATGATACAATTACCTCTACCTGGTCCTGCCCTTGACACATGGGGATTATGGGGACTAGGATTCAAGATGAGATTTTGGATAGGGACACAGCCAAACCATATCACATAGCTTAACAAAAAAGTAAAACAAAATACTGTGTTTTAATAAAACTTGATAAAAAATAGTATTTCAAACTGTATGGTCATCAGAAGTACACAGTTATCAAAAATGCACATCTCCAGCACCTTCAGCTTTCTGTACTTGGTCTGTGTTGGCATCTCTATGTTCTGCAGGGTTATCCCCTTCCTTGCCAGTGTCAGCTTTTCCATTTTTCCCTTTAGGTGGCTCCTCTCCTTTCTTTGCCAGAGTCTTTTTAGGCTTGGGCTCTGGCTTTGGAGGAGCAGGTTTAGCAGACAGCTTTGTGGCTCTTCTCTGTGATTCTTCCTTCATCGTGGCTTTATCTCCCTTCAGCATCCCCTTCAGCCTTTTTCTTGGACATGATGGCACCGGTGGGGAGACGTAGGGGTTCGACGTGGGGATGTAGCTGCATAGTGGGCTTTGGTTAGTCTAGGGGGTGTTTCCACCTCTTCTTCTTCCTGCTGCTATGTTTATTCATTTATTTTTAATATTTTATGATTATAATTTTTAGGCTAGTCAGGTGAAGTGGTGCAGTGAAGAGGGATTTTTTTTAAAATGTTTCATTTTCTAGAATGTAGTGGCACTTTATATTGCCACTCACTATATCTGATCATACAAATTTAGATGAGACCTCGATAACACAATGCGATGTGGTTCAATTGATTTATTTTATTAGGAAAATAAGGAAAATTTATTTTATAAATACCTACCTGTGCTGAATGTGATCTGTTCCAAAGAATGGGGGCCTGGTCAAGAAGGCAGTACATGAAACGTCTAATTAAACTTAAGCGCATTAAGGTTAAATACTGAACATCACTTTTCTAACACGGGGCTCAAAGTTTCTGATGCTCTTAATTCCTATTAACTCTTATCTTAGTTTAATGATTTTCCAATATTGTTTTAAAGATTTGCAATTGTGCATTTGGGGACTGTTCCATAGCTCTCCTTATTTCAAAATCTGCTTAGTGGTTACTGTTTCCATGCAATTTTATTGCAGATTTCACTTCTTCATTCACTCAACAAATATTTCTTGAGCTTCACTGGTTCCTAGTGTGTATGGAATTGGTTCCTTCCGGTGGGTACTTGGTCTTGCTGACTTCAAGAATGAAGCCTCAGACCCTTGCAGTGAATGTTACAGTTCTTAAAGATGATGTGTCCACAGTTTGTTCCTTCAGATGTTCAGATGTGTCTGGATTTTCTTCCTTCCAGTGGGTTCGTGATCTTGCTGACTTTAGGACTGAAGCTGCAGACCTTTGCAGTGAGTGTTAACAGCTTTTAAAGGTGGTGTGGACCTGAAGAGTGAGCAGCAGCAAGATTTATTGAGCTTCTTCGCTGGTTGCTAGTGTGTATGGAATTGGTTCCTTCTGGTGGGTTCTTGGTGAAGAGCAAAAGAACATAGCTTCCACAACTGGAAGGGGACCCCAGCGAGTTGCCACTGCTGGCTAGGGTGGCCAGCTTTTATTCCCTTGTTTGGCCTCGCCCATATCCCTCTGAGCTGTTCATTTTACTGAGCGCTGATTGGTCCATTTTACAGAGTGCTGATTGGTGCATTTTTACAGAGAGTTGATTGGTGTGTTTACAGAGTGCTGATTAGTGCATTTACAATCCTTTAGCTAGACTCAGAGTGCTGATTGGTGCATTTTCACAGAGTGCTAATTGGTGCATTAACAATCCTTTAGCTAGACACTGAAGGTCTCCAAGTCCCCACCCAACCCAGAAGCCCAGCTGGCTTCACCTCTCACTAGGTTCTAGGCATACAAAGCTGAATAAGTAACCATCCATGTCCTCAAAGAACTCTCCATGGGAGAGGGAGGTGATCCATAGAGGGCTCTCAGTAGTAGGTGATGTGAGATTTGAGAGCTAAGAAATTGTCCAGTTAAAAAGGGTGCAATGAAAGACACTTCAAAAAGCAGAGATAGAATGCTATAACGTCATGTCTTGCACTGAAAAATTTGTTTCTATTTTCCTCAAACATTTTCTGTTAAAAACTAAATACCATTAGCTAATTCTGCCAAAATGGTGTTAGCATACATTATAGGTTATGCTCTGAGGCTTTGGGGGGTTGTGTGATAACAGATACTTTTATGCTTAATTCCTCCCTTTGGCAAGATTGATTTTCTAAAGTGAAATCAGGGCAAGAAGGTGATTATTAGTAATATCTTCTGGTATTGAAATTTCCTCTGGATTCTGAATTTCCAAACCTTCTCCAAGTGTAAGCAGTTGGGGAGGGTCTCTAGGCACAACAGTCCCCTGCATTACAGCCTGTTTTTCTTCCTAGCTCTATATAAAACACGGTCACTTAGTCAACTAAAACCAACTCCTGACAAACCTGAACAACTTATAAAGAAATACAAATAAACATTCCTCCTTACTATATCAAAGTCGCCATTGCCCCAAAAACTATAACTTTATTACCATAGCATACAACCTATGTACTGGCATAACTCACTATGGCTTCACTACCAAAGTCCCTCCTCTGCATTTAATAAGTCACCTCCTCCCCTCTCCATCACCCCATAAAAACCTTCTATCAGTTTCCCTCATTAAAACACTACTTTAAAAATGCTACCATTACTCTCCTTACTTATAACAAATAAAACTCCTATTAATCAAAACCAACATTCTCGTAAAAATTATTAATTACTCATCAAACAAATCCCCAGTTTTTCAGATTACACAGCTGTTATGAATTTCCCCTCCATTTCCCTACCTCCCTAAATCCTGGGTATCTTTAAATGGCTTACATAATACAATTGTAAACACACGATCTTTATCCTGAGTTTGGAAATTGGTTCTAATTATAACATCTTCTATCACTGTAATCTAGGATGAGCAACATGTCACTCTTGACCATTAGTACAATCTAAGATTGGCGGTTTTAGAAAATAAAAATATGATACAGAACACCTAGTTAAATTTGAATCCCAGATTTAAAAAAGAATAATTTTTAGTGTGAGTGTATACCCAGCAATAATTAGGACATATTTATGCTGAAAAAAAAGTATTCACTGATAATCCGAAATTCAAATGGAACTGGTCGCCCCATATTACACTGGCCACTTGAATCCAATTCTTAGACAGAACTCAAGCCACCTATACCATGGCTTCTTACTCCTTATTTTACCTTCCAAGAGCTAAGTGTTCAATAGAAAAGAGCTCCTCCTAAGTGGAAACGAGCACTGGACCCATCTAAATAGTAACATGGAGAGGAGGAGGCGTAGTGACAAAACACAAAAGAAAGTATTTCTTGAGAAAGAAAAACCTTCCCTACTTCATTCCTCCTCCAGAAACTCCACCTTTCTGCAAACTGTGTTTTTGAGCACTGAGAAGTGGCTCAGAGACGAGTCCTATCATCAAAGATACATTTCCCCAGATTCTTTCACCTGTTACCACTGCAAAATAAACCAGAACAGACATAGAAGTGAAATGAAAGGAAAAATACCTCCTTAGATTGCCTCGTTGCTAAGAAAGTGAAAAATAACAACCTGAATATTCCCCAACGAAGTGCTCTGCTAAAGTGCGACATCTGGGATTTACATGAGTTAAGATGTAGGTAGGCAGTGTGTAGAAGGCCCCTGATATATTCAGCTTGACCTCTTACAGGGTGTAATTGCAGAGTGAAGTGGTAATTGCAACTATAAAGAGTCTTTGCCGGTGACAAGTTCCAGAGTGGCCTAAATCATAGAGGTGGAACTATGTACCGAGCACCAAGGGAACAAAGTCAGACAGGAATCAAAGCATGGCATTATGTACCTGGGCAGTGGGTGGGGCTACATGGCAGGAGAGTTTTCACTTGTGCATGACCTAACTTTGGGGTACAGATGGCCTTTACGTTTCTAAAGATATTTAAGCACAGAAAGAAGAAAGCCTGTATTCACCTATCACCCTGAGCAAAGATTTAGCAGATGAAACCACAGGTGTTTTTACTCAAAAGAACATGAGGGAAAGACTTAGTCGGTTCAATGCTTCATTTCTTCCTCATAAAAGTCTCTAGTCAAGGACATCCCCAGACCTTTATAGATTTTATACCACATTCAGTGTTTAAAAGAAATTTTTCCACTGCTTCTTTCTATTCTTAGATATTTATACTTAACCCAATTATGCCTAACAATTATAAGTGCACTATACACCGTACAATATGTATCTTCAATGTGGGCTTGTAAATACTTGAACATTTTTATTAACAAAATACTAGAGTCTTTTATTTATTGTAGCTAAATAATTGCATGCTCTACTGTCTCATTTCTTGTGCAAAGAAAATCAACTATACAAAGACTGAAAAAATTATACAGTACACCGCCTTTTCGAGTCTAAGAGAGGAAACTAAATTAAAAGCTCAAAATAGAGAATCATAATGGAAAAGGACTTGTAATATGTAGTACTGTCATTAAATACTCATCTAAATGATTTTTATATATATTATAATTGTGTATCAATATTTTCAAAATAAATTTTTTTTACTAAATTACAGTAATAATAGACAGGAAGCAGTGAAAGGGGTAGGAAGAACTATAAAAAGGAATGGATGAAAAAAGACATCTCAGTTTTGCTGTTAACAAAATATACAAGTAAAATTATAATTTTGAAAATTTACAATGGTATACCTTCCATATTCCTGAAACTTTAATAAAAACTGTACCGTGCAGAAAAAGACAGAAGAGGAAGAATAAAAAGAAAGATGTTCAAAGTCTCAAGGGGCATTTATAAAATGTATTCTTATTCTTAAAAAAATCTTTGTACTTGTCTCAATATTCAAACTAAGTATGCTACATTCTATAAAGCTAAAAAGTAATACTAAGACTTTAAACAAAGTAAAGTTAACCATTTGGAAATTTAAAATAGTTTCTGAAATAATTGGTAAAAACGGAGCTCAAAGCTAGTGTTATGAGCCTTGACGCATCTTTTGTGAATGTCATTTCCATTCAAGTGACTGTCAAAATTTATGGAATTAGTAATGGTCAGATATAAGATAAACGTGCAATAATCAACTACATTTCAAACCAGTGGCAACCATTAGAATCCCAGTACTTCGGGAGGCCTAGGCGGGCGGATCACTAGGTCAGGAGATGGAGACCATCCTGGCTGACATGGTGAAATCCCATCTCTACTGAAAATACAAAAAATTAGCCGTGCTTGGTGGCGGGCGCCTGTAGTCCCAGCTACTCGGGAGCTGAGGCAGGAGAATGGCGTGAACCCGGGAGGCGGAGCTTGCAGTGAGCCGAGATTGTGCCACTGCACTCCAGCCTGGGCGACAGAGCGAGACTCGGTCTCAAAAAAAAAAAAAAGAAAAAAAAAAAAGACATAATGGGAAGCATTGTTTATACTCGGTAGCAACCAAAACACTTATGTATTATTTAAAATAACCCTAACTAGAAAATAGGTAAGGCCTATAGGGATACCTTGATAATATTTTACTGAGAGAAATGAAATGTTTAGCTACATGGAGAGCTATACCATGTTTCTGAATGCAAAGCCTGAATAATGTAAAGAGAACTTTTCTTTCCCAATTAATGTGTAGGCTTCTAATGGGACAAAATGCTCTTAGAAAACACTTGACCTCCCTGTATACCTTACTGCTCATATAATTTTGATTCTACCTATGTTTCTACTATCAAATATAATTTTTAAGAATTTTCTGGCAGGGTGCAGTGGCTCTTGCCTGTAATCCCAGCACTTTGGGAGGCCGAGGCCAGTGGATCACGCGGTCAGGAGATCCAGACCATCCTGGCTAACATGGTGAAACCCCGTGTCTACTAAAAATACAAAAAAATTAGCCGGGCATGGTGGCGGGCGCCTGTAGTCTCAGCTACTCGGGAGGCTGAGGGAGGAGAATGGCGTGAACCCGGGAGGCAGAGCTTGCAGTGAGCTGAGATTGCGCCACCGCACTCCAGCCTGGGCGACAGAGCAAGGCTCCGTCTCAAAAAAAAAAAAAAAACAATAATAATAATTTTCTGTGAACATATCTTGAGTAATATTACTGAATCATTAAGCGACAATTGTTCAATTATGTTTTGGAATACCATATGCCAGATTAAAACGTGTGTGTGTGTGTGTATGTGTGTGTGTGTGTGTGTAAGGGGGTGGGCGCAAAAACCCTTGATGTTCTCTACTAGAAAACAATGGAGAAAGATTTGGAATTTCTGATGAGGGATAGTTTGCTCAGAAGATAATTCCTTTTATTGCTTGTCCACATTGCTTAAAATCTTGAAAAGCTTTTTGGGCAGATACCTGGACACTACAACCTAAGCTTCTTTGCTTGGGATGCACTAATGGAATAAAACTCATCCTATTATTTTGTGATACAATACAGAGTTCTGTTAGTTTGCTTTGTATCTCCTATTGTCACATGGTTAATTACTATTTTAGATGTTTGTGTAGGTTTTTCTAATGTGTTTTCTACAATGCATTCTAACCTTTTTGAGGCAGGAATCATATCTCATTCACTGCTGTATTCCTAGTTTCTGAGAAAGAGGCTGAATGAATTACTCCTGGTAACTCAAGAATATTTATTAAATCAATGAATGAGTGAGTGAATAAGTGAATAAATAAGTAATGAAGAGATGGGCTATCTTATAGGTGGTATGAAAAAAATTCGCTCTTTGGGAAAAAAAAAAAAAAAACCTCTAAAAAATCACATTATTTCCTTAAACAACATAGATTTGTAATCTAGGTACACAGAAAGGGTGGATAGAGTGCCACCTGACTTTGATAATACATTTCGTATAGTCTGTCTGTAATTACTGAATACCTGTTTTTCAAGAAACTTACTCTGGGGAGACCCAAAGGCACTTTCTTCTACACTTCTCAGGATCAGCTGAAACTAAGGAGGAAAAAGAAGATATCACTGAATCACTGAACTACCTGTCTACAGACACTTACCAAACATATTAGGATTTCCTGGAAGGGAAAATTAACAGTTGTTTGAACTTTAACTTAATGATCACTGAGACAGAAACCCTCACCTGTAACACTTGTCACAGAGACGCTTTGTTCTTGAGCAACTCTATATACCAAGGAAGCTCCAGTGAAGAGGGAACAGTGTGAGGAACCACATCCCTATCTCTTCAGTTTCGTGCCTTTGAGTAATCTGCTCTCCCCATTAAGTGTGGCAGTTAGCTGTCGAGGAAGCTTCCCTATCTCCTCCTGGGTTATCCAGCTGGGACCCTATAAATTAGGATGACAAAAATACATTAACAAGAGAAAAAAGGAAGTTTGTTTATATGTGCATCCTACAGATACATAGGAGTACTCAGAAGTAAGAAATTCTACAAAAAGTAAAAAAATCAACCAGGCATGGTGGTGCACACCTGTAGTCCCAGATACTTGGGAGGCTGATTTGGGAGGATTGCTTGAGCCCAGGAGATTGAGACTGCAGTGAGCCATGATCGCATCACTGCACTCCAGCCTGGAAGACAGAACATGACCCTGCCTCAAAAAATTTTAAAAAGGAAATTTCTACCAGGAAGTTTGAACTGGGCAGAGCCCACTGCAGCTCCACAAAGCCACTGTAGCCAGGTTGCCTCTCTTGATTCCTCCTCTCTGAGCAGGGCATCTTTGAAGGAAAGGCAGCAGCCCCACTCAGGAGCTTATGGATAAAACCCCTGTCTCCCTGGGACAGAGCACCTAGGGGAAGGGGTGGCTGTGGGCGTAACTTCAGCAGACTTAAATGTTCTGCCTGCCAGCTCTGAAGAGAGCAGTAGATCTCCCAGCACAACGTTCGAGCTCTGCTAAGGGACAGACTGCCCCCTCAAGTGGTTCCCTGATCTCCGTGCCTCCTGTCTGGGAGACACCTCCCAGCAGGGGTCAACAGACACCTCATACAGGAGAGCTCTGGCTGGCATCTGGTGGGTGCCCCTCTGGGAAGAAACAGACAGCAATCTTTGCTGTTCTGCAGCCACTGCTGGTGATACCCAAGCAAACAGGGTCTGCAGTAGACCTCCAGCAAACTCTAGCAGACCTGTAGCAGAAAGGCCTGACTGTTTGAAGAAAAACTGACCAACAGAAAGGAATAGTATCAACATCAACTAAAAGGACATCCACTCAGAAATCGCATCTGAAGGTCACCAGCATCAAAGATCAAAGGCAGATAAATCCACAAAGATGAGAAAAAAACAGGGCAAAAAGGCTGAACATTCCAAAACCAGAATTCCTCTTCTGCTTCAAAGGATCACAACTAGTCAGCAAGGGAACAAAACTGGACAGAGAATGAGTTTGATGAATTGACAGAAGTAGGCTTCAGAAGGTGGGTAATAACAAATTCCTTCAAGCTAAAGGAGCATGTTCTAACCCAATGCAAGGAAGCTAAGAACCTTGAAAAAAGGTTAGATGAATTGCTAACTAGAATAACCAGTTTAGAGAAGAACATAAATGACCTGATGGAGCTGAAAACCACAGCATGAGAACTTCATGAAGCACACACAAGTATCAATAGCTGAATCAATCAAGT
>NW_012104109.1:1477301-1491675 GCF_000951045.1 Mandrillus leucophaeus | reverse complement strand
CTCAAAAAAAAAAAAAAGAAAAAAAAAAAAGACATAATGGGAAGCATTGTTTATACTCGGTAGCAACCAAAACACTTATGTATTATTTAAAATAACCCTAACTAGAAAATAGGTAAGGCCTATAGGGATACCTTGATAATATTTTACTGAGAGAAATGAAATGTTTAGCTACATGGAGAGCTATACCATGTTTCTGAATGCAAAGCCTGAATAATGTAAAGAGAACTTTTCTTTCCCAATTAATGTGTAGGCTTCTAATGGGACAAAATGCTCTTAGAAAACACTTGACCTCCCTGTATACCTTACTGCTCATATAATTTTGATTCTACCTATGTTTCTACTATCAAATATAATTTTTAAGAATTTTCTGGCAGGGTGCAGTGGCTCTTGCCTGTAATCCCAGCACTTTGGGAGGCCGAGGCCAGTGGATCACGCGGTCAGGAGATCCAGACCATCCTGGCTAACATGGTGAAACCCCGTGTCTACTAAAAATACAAAAAAATTAGCCGGGCATGGTGGCGGGCGCCTGTAGTCTCAGCTACTCGGGAGGCTGAGGGAGGAGAATGGCGTGAACCCGGGAGGCAGAGCTTGCAGTGAGCTGAGATTGCGCCACCGCACTCCAGCCTGGGCGACAGAGCAAGGCTCCGTCTCAAAAAAAAAAAAAAAAAACAATAATAATAATTTTCTGTGAACATATCTTGAGTAATATTACTGAATCATTAAGCGACAATTGTTCAATTATGTTTTGGAATACCATATGCCAGATTAAAACGTGTGTGTGTGTGTGTATGTGTGTGTGTGTGTGTGTAAGGGGGTGGGCGCAAAAACCCTTGATGTTCTCTACTAGAAAACAATGGAGAAAGATTTGGAATTTCTGATGAGGGATAGTTTGCTCAGAAGATAATTCCTTTTATTGCTTGTCCACATTGCTTAAAATCTTGAAAAGCTTTTTGGGCAGATACCTGGACACTACAACCTAAGCTTCTTTGCTTGGGATGCACTAATGGAATAAAACTCATCCTATTATTTTGTGATACAATACAGAGTTCTGTTAGTTTGCTTTGTATCTCCTATTGTCACATGGTTAATTACTATTTTAGATGTTTGTGTAGGTTTTTCTAATGTGTTTTCTACAATGCATTCTAACCTTTTTGAGGCAGGAATCATATCTCATTCACTGCTGTATTCCTAGTTTCTGAGAAAGAGGCTGAATGAATTACTCCTGGTAACTCAAGAATATTTATTAAATCAATGAATGAGTGAGTGAATAAGTGAATAAATAAGTAATGAAGAGATGGGCTATCTTATAGGTGGTATGAAAAAAATTCGCTCTTTGGGAAAAAAAAAAAAAAAACCTCTAAAAAATCACATTATTTCCTTAAACAACATAGATTTGTAATCTAGGTACACAGAAAGGGTGGATAGAGTGCCACCTGACTTTGATAATACATTTCGTATAGTCTGTCTGTAATTACTGAATACCTGTTTTTCAAGAAACTTACTCTGGGGAGACCCAAAGGCACTTTCTTCTACACTTCTCAGGATCAGCTGAAACTAAGGAGGAAAAAGAAGATATCACTGAATCACTGAACTACCTGTCTACAGACACTTACCAAACATATTAGGATTTCCTGGAAGGGAAAATTAACAGTTGTTTGAACTTTAACTTAATGATCACTGAGACAGAAACCCTCACCTGTAACACTTGTCACAGAGACGCTTTGTTCTTGAGCAACTCTATATACCAAGGAAGCTCCAGTGAAGAGGGAACAGTGTGAGGAACCACATCCCTATCTCTTCAGTTTCGTGCCTTTGAGTAATCTGCTCTCCCCATTAAGTGTGGCAGTTAGCTGTCGAGGAAGCTTCCCTATCTCCTCCTGGGTTATCCAGCTGGGACCCTATAAATTAGGATGACAAAAATACATTAACAAGAGAAAAAAGGAAGTTTGTTTATATGTGCATCCTACAGATACATAGGAGTACTCAGAAGTAAGAAATTCTACAAAAAGTAAAAAAATCAACCAGGCATGGTGGTGCACACCTGTAGTCCCAGATACTTGGGAGGCTGATTTGGGAGGATTGCTTGAGCCCAGGAGATTGAGACTGCAGTGAGCCATGATCGCATCACTGCACTCCAGCCTGGAAGACAGAACATGACCCTGCCTCAAAAAATTTTAAAAAGGAAATTTCTACCAGGAAGTTTGAACTGGGCAGAGCCCACTGCAGCTCCACAAAGCCACTGTAGCCAGGTTGCCTCTCTTGATTCCTCCTCTCTGAGCAGGGCATCTTTGAAGGAAAGGCAGCAGCCCCACTCAGGAGCTTATGGATAAAACCCCTGTCTCCCTGGGACAGAGCACCTAGGGGAAGGGGTGGCTGTGGGCGTAACTTCAGCAGACTTAAATGTTCTGCCTGCCAGCTCTGAAGAGAGCAGTAGATCTCCCAGCACAACGTTCGAGCTCTGCTAAGGGACAGACTGCCCCCTCAAGTGGTTCCCTGATCTCCGTGCCTCCTGTCTGGGAGACACCTCCCAGCAGGGGTCAACAGACACCTCATACAGGAGAGCTCTGGCTGGCATCTGGTGGGTGCCCCTCTGGGAAGAAACAGACAGCAATCTTTGCTGTTCTGCAGCCACTGCTGGTGATACCCAAGCAAACAGGGTCTGCAGTAGACCTCCAGCAAACTCTAGCAGACCTGTAGCAGAAAGGCCTGACTGTTTGAAGAAAAACTGACCAACAGAAAGGAATAGTATCAACATCAACTAAAAGGACATCCACTCAGAAATCGCATCTGAAGGTCACCAGCATCAAAGATCAAAGGCAGATAAATCCACAAAGATGAGAAAAAAACAGGGCAAAAAGGCTGAACATTCCAAAACCAGAATTCCTCTTCTGCTTCAAAGGATCACAACTAGTCAGCAAGGGAACAAAACTGGACAGAGAATGAGTTTGATGAATTGACAGAAGTAGGCTTCAGAAGGTGGGTAATAACAAATTCCTTCAAGCTAAAGGAGCATGTTCTAACCCAATGCAAGGAAGCTAAGAACCCTGAAAAAAGGTTAGAGGAATTGCTAACTAGAATAACCAGTTTAGAGAAGAACATAAATGACCTGATGGAGCTGAAAACCACAGCATGAGAACTTCATGAAGCACACACAAGTATCAATAGCTGAATCAATCAAGTGGAAGAAAGGAGATCAGAGATTAAAGATCAACTTAATGAAATAAAGTGTGAAGACAAGATTAGAGAAAAAAGAATGAAAAGGAATGAAAAAAGTCTCCAAGAAATATGGTACTATGTGAAAAGACCAAGTTTATGTTTGATTGGTGTTCCTGAAAGTGACGGGGAGAATGGAACCAAGTTGGAAAACACTCTTCAGGATATTATCCAGGAAAAATTCCCCAACCTATCAAGACAGGCCAACATTCAAATTCAGAAAATACAGAGAACACCAAAAAGATATTCCCCGAGAAGAGCAACCCCAAGACACATAATTGTCAGATTCACCAGAGTTGAAATGAAGGAAAAATGTTAAGGGCAGCAAGAGAGAAAGATCGGGTTACCCACAAAGGGAAGCCCGTCAGACTAACAGCAGATCTCTCTGCAGAAACCCTATAGGCCAGAAGAGAGTGGGGGCCAATATTCAACATTCTTAAAGAAAAGAATTTTCAACCGAGAATTTCATATCCAGCCAAACTAAACTTCATAAGTGAAGGGGAAATAAAATCCTTTACAGACAAGCAAATGCTGAGAGATTTTGTCACCACCAGGCCTGCCTTACAAGAGCTCCTGTGGGAAGCACTAAACATGGAAAGGAAAAACCAGTACCAGCCACTGCAAAAACACACATAGGCTCAAAATAAAAGGATGAAGGAATATTTACCAAGCAAATGCAAGGGAAAGAAAAAAAAAAAAAAAAAAAAGCAGGGTAGCAATCCTAGTCTCTGATAAAACAGACTTTAAACCAAAAAAGATCAAAAAAGACAAAGAAGGGTATTACATAATGGTAAAGGGATTAATACAACAAGAAGAGCTAACTATCCTAAATATATAAACACTCAATACAGGAGCACCCAGATTCATAAAGCAAGTTCTTAGAGACCTACAAAGTGACTTAGACTCCCACACAGTTATAGTTAGAGACTTTATTACCCCACTGTCAATGTTAGACAGATCAATGAGACAGAAAAGTAACAAGGATATTCAGGACTTGAACTCAGCTCTGGAAATTTCTGAACCCCTACCCACCAAAGGGGTGGTTAGAATTTGGGGTTGACATACCTAACTTATTAGGGGAAAGAGGAGATGAAAGAGCACATATGAAAAAGCAAGTGAGTGTTTGGGCTCTTAAGAAATTAGATGGGAAATGCATTAGCTTGTGACAATGTCTGCCTGGATGTGGTGTCCAAGAAGATTAAAGTTGCCCCCAGGGAAGGGATTTATGACAACTTAGTTCTTTTTAGTTCTTTTGGGAAGCTGGGCTTTTAAAGAGATAATAGATTTCAGGAACTCAAAATAATTCTTATGCCAAATTGGCATATTTTGGGGTAGCATATCCTATCGTCTTCACTTCTAATCAAAAGAATACAACAAACATGATGAATGTCATGCCCACCATTATGAAACATTATATAAGACTCTTTTTGCTAATTCTGGTTCTCACTCTTTCTAGCCTTGAAAAAGCACATGACTTGTGAGCTGCCTATGGGGGTGGTCACTGGGCAAGGAACTACAGATGACCTTTTGTGACCAGGCAGCCTCTGGCAGACAGCTAGCAAGAAATGGAAGCTATATGATCAATAGTGGCAAGGGAATGAATACTGCCAATAACTTGAGGAAGCTTCAAAGCTGATTCTCTCCCAGTTGAGCCCCCAGATGAGAATGTAGCCTGCTGACACCTTGACTGCAGTCTTAAGACCCAAAGCAGATAACTCAGCTAAGCCATGTCTGGACTCCTAACCCATATAAGCCATTTGATTAAAATGTATGTAATTTTTAGCCACTGAGTTTCTGGTAACCTGTTACACAGCACAGAAAACTAGTGCAGACAGATTGGTTAATTTAATTATTTAAAGATATTTAACTGAGGCTTCTGAGCAAGACTGAATAAGCCAGCTATGTTTGTGTGTTTTAAAAGCAGCCATTATCAAATAAATTTGACACAATTAAGTGAACATTCAAAAGCACGCACTCAATGAAGAAGATTTAATGACATTGAGAAATGCTCACTATATTGATAAGTTACAGTGAAGCTTTATAAAACCAAAAGTAGCTGTAAGAATATTCAGTAAGATGGGAGGCTGAGGCAGGAGAATGGTGTGAACCTGGGAGGCAGAGCTTGCAGTGAGCTGAGATCCAGCCACTGCACTCCAGTCTGGGTGACAGAGCGAGACTCCGTCTCAAAAAAAAAAAAAAAAAAAGAATATTCAGTAAGATATTAACTGTTATATCTGGACCACAGGCTTATAGAAGATGTTTATTTTGGTTTCACCTTCAGAAAACTATTTTATATAGACAGAAAAATGTCTTGTTCTTTGTTACATTTTGGTTATACAGCAAAATCTGCATGTGGTTAGTGAGAGAGTCACGTCACAATCTCCTCTGGAGAGGTAGAGCTAGATTTGAAACCACCTTTGCGAAAATTATAACTGAGGTAACTATTACAGAGAATCAGATCTGACCTAACCGATTCCATCTTGCTTCTAACCTTCCAGCTGTCCTTGTTCATTCCTGGGTGTAGACCTAACTAACTTTCAGGGGAACTTACTTTATAGGGTAGCTTTGAAATAAAGACTGTAACAGCCCTTTCCACAAATAAACCCCTTCCTTCCTGGGGACTAGACTGCCTTTGCAGGACTAACAAATTGGCTACAAGATTAGAAATTATGGTTTAGGAGTCATGCAGCTAGAGGCTACAAGATTCTCATCTCGTCTTGTGGCTTCCACTCAGGGAACTGACTCAGTGGAAGAGGAGAGCTTCTACTCTCTGTGATTTCATCTCTGACCTGACCAATCAACACTCCCCATTTTCTGACCCCCTACCCACCAAATTATCCTTAAAAAATCCTATTCCTGCATTTTCGGGGAGACTGATTTGAGTAATAATAAAATACTGGTCTACCATACAGCTGGCTCTGCATGTATTAAAATCTTTCTCTATCGCAATCCTCCTGTCTTGATCAATCAGCTCTGTCTAGGCAGCAGGCAATGAGAACCCACTGGGTAGTTACGGACTGATGTGCTGGATAAGCTCAGAACCTGACTACTTGGTTGAGAAACCCTGTTCTGCTACTTATAGGCACTGTGACATTGGCAAGTTTTAACTGCTAATGTTTGAATTTTGTGCATCTAAAAAATCAGGATACTATCATAATACGCTTGCATTATATGGTTATTAAAAATATCAACAAGTTAATATAGTGCTTCTAAGAGTGTCTGACAAATAATAATCTACTGATAAATGTTCTCATTCCTTTTACAAAATTAAATAATTAAGAAGGGAAGACAAGAATGCCACTCCTCTTCCAACCCAATTCTCTCATTTCTCAGTATAAAATCTTAGAGCTGGTAAATTTCTTGTATGTACCTATATATACACACATATATATACACACACATACATATATATACATAAACTCCACATGTGAGTCAAATGATGTAGGACATATGAAAGTAATAGAGATTGTCATTCTTCATCTTTTGACATTTATTTGACATTTATTTTCTATTATATTTTTTCTTAATATAATATGATAATAAAACTTCGGAGCTAGGAGAACCTTGGACATCATCTAGTCTATTCTCTGTGCTTTTCTATTTCTATTTTGCAAGTATGACTGGTGACAAACTGTAGGAATGTTAACACTGAAGCAATCAGAGAGATCATAAAACCCAGGAATTAATTATCTTTTTATTCTCTTACTCTTTCACATGCTCTGTCTCTCTCTCTTTATCTCTCTCTCTCTCTCTCTTTATCTCTCTCTCTCTCTTCCTCTCTCCTTCTCTCTTCTTCTGCCTCCCTCCCTCCTCTTTCCCTTCTCATATACACACAGTGAATATTTATGCACGTGTTTGTTTTCCATTTCTTTAGTTACAAGCTCACTTATCAGCAGTGTCAAAGCATTTTCTTTCTTGGCTTCTTCCTGAAGGAAATGTTTATTATGAATTTTTAAAATCCACAACCAAAATAGGATTTCTTAAAAGAAGTGCTGACAGAAACTTATTTATTCTCTTGAGAATGCAACTCTGTGCATAATAAACATTTAGTAAATTGTTAAACAGCATATGATGAAATGTTAACATAAATAAAAGAGAGTACTTAAATGAATTTTCATGCCTTTTGTTTTCCCCTTGCTGAGCTACAGAACCATTTCAATAAATAAAAAGAAAATAGTGGTAGAAGTGAGAACAGAACTCACATAAAAAAAGTCTGAGTCCATCCCCCACTCCAATTCTTTCTTTTTCTTCATGCTTTTTTGTTTGTAAGAGCTTGTTTTCTTCAGTGAACACTAATAGCAACCACCACTATAACCACAAGAACAACATGAACAAAAGGTAGTTCCCAAAGAAAAGCAAAGATTAAAGCAGCTTTTAACAGACACTTTGCACATCTGTGGATAGCTTTAAATACTTAAGGAATCTCTTCATTCATAGTAGTAACATTCTATCAGACAGCAAGGAGCCTGTTTTTATGAGCAGGGTCATTAAAAATAGCTCCCATGAAAGTTTACTGGAAAGAGAAACCAGTGTGTCACTTGGCACATTGACACATTCACTGTAAAATATAACTTAAGTATTATTTTAAATAAAGCATGGGTAGCCTTTACAATTAATGAAATGCCCATAATATATGAAAACTCTCTTTTAGAATTACATTTAAAATAATTCAACTTGTAAAATTCTGCTCAGATTTCAAAAGAAACATGTTCACAAAAAGTGTATTTGTAGAATTTTCAGAATATTAAGCAACAGTCTTGCCAAACAAGGTTATATAATTTATAAATCTACTATAAATGCCACTTGGAAACCACCATCTAACTTTTCTGAATGTTCCGTCTTCCTCTCTATTATGAGAAGGCTTTGTGGGTGACAATAAAGCTCCTATGCCATGAACTTACGAGGATTTCCTTCTATAAGTTCTTATATAAGTTTAGCTGTATATGTGTGTATATCTATTTATATTTACATATTTGTGCATAATTGAATTCTTAGACTTTGCCATTTGGCTCAGAGTCCAATGACATGTAATCTAAGCATTCAGTTGTGAGTGGTCCTGTGGGAGCTCATTTTCAGAAAACATTGACTGAACTCAAAGATTTCAACTCAGAATTCAATGGCATGTATTTCCTTCATGTGCTGCTGGGGAAGATTTTACAGTAATTGAACTCCGGGATTTGGCACTAGTTTTTGTAAGTAGAGGCTATAGTTTCTGAAACTGTCTCTACTAGCTAGCATTTTTAAAATTTGTGAAAGTTTGATAAATTCCAGAGTGTAATAGACGTGATTAAAGATAAAATGTTTTATGTCTTTTGGAAAACTTCCAAAGATGGAAAATGGCTCTTCTTACCATAGTGTCAATGAGATGCCCACACACCTGCTTCATTAGTCCCACTGGCTGAGCTAGGCTACCTTCTGCCTTGTTCTTCAAGTCCTCTTTTGCAGTCTGAGGCCAACAGCAATTTCTCAGAGGGGGAATATGACATTTTCTTACTCTTAAATTTTATAGGAAGGGTTTTTTGTTCATTTGTTTGTTTCCTTTCAATGTTTATGTGCATGATTTTTGTGTATTAGGAATTTTTCTTTTCCATTTCTCTCAGCTGGCATAGATTCTTTCACACAGACGGGGTGGACTGGGTACAGATGGTCCCAACTTATGATGGTTGGACTTACATTTTTTTCAACTTTATGATGGTGCAAAAGTGATATGCATTTAAAGGAAAGCAGTTCCACACTCTCTCATGATGTTAGGCTGTGGCAGTGAGGCACAGCTCCTAGTCAGCCACAGTAAAGCAGCAGATACTCTACAATGTACGGTATGCCAGATGATTTTGCCCAGCTGTAGGCTAATGTAAGTGTTCTGAGAATGTTTAAGGTAGTCTAAGCTAAGCTATGATGTTGGGTAGGTCGAGTGTATTAAATGCATGTTTTACTTAGGCTTGACTTATGGTTGACTTATGTTTGATTTACGTTTGACTTTTCAGCATACGATGGGTTGGTTTACCAGGACACAATGGCATGCTAAGTCGAGAAACATCTGTATTACGGAGTTGGTAACATGAGGCAAGAGAACAGTTTGCAGCCTTTACCACATGATAATTATAGGAAATTGAATGTGATATATTACTTGTTTGGATTATTATTAAATATATTAACATTGTATATATGTGTGTGTATATAAATATTTATAAATATATTTTTTCATATTTTTAAAATATAAATATATACACACATATATATGTGTATGAATACAATAAATATGGATAAAATAAATACAGCATACGAAAAGTACTCTTACCTATTATCACTGTTTCCCCTCCTGTGTTTTTCCTTATAAAGCAATAGAATTATCTTCTAAAAACCTGCGTTCTAAAACATATTTTTAAGAGCTGAATGATTTTTTTCATTGTAGACTCTTCAAGTGTATTTGAAAAACATATGTGTTTATATGTTGCTTTCAAACAGTAAAATAATCTCTATTATTTTTAAAAATATGTTTTCTGTCTCAGTTTTCCTTTAAGAACAGCAAACTGCCTAGTAAGCTATAAGAGGGTACCAACAACTTTGGGGGGGTTTCCTGGGGCACATGGTTTAGTATCTTTGGACTATAAATGTTACATCATGATCAATGAAATGTCCTTTACCACTCAGGAAATATTAAATATCTTTGATAACCTATCCTTCCTCTTTCTCACCAATGTGAGAAATAAGGAATAACGAGAAAACAAAGGGAACTACATAAGAATAATTATAATTTACAAAAGATGCCCCGGAGAAAAAGACATGTTTCATCAATAGGGAAGAAAAGATAGAAGAGTAACTTTGGATCAGACAGTTCAGATGCTTAAGGGTAATTCATAGCCAACTCTTCCAAAAAGTAAGCTGTCAGCAAGATGTATAGGGTATGGTAAGTGGAAACAAGACTGTAGATCTATCATTTACAATTTAGTAGGCTAATAACATTCTTATATTCTCCTTTGAAATATTAAATAAATGTATGAACTGGATCACAGGGTGTCATTCCACTATAACGTGGTTCTGTAAATTAAGGTTGATATGTCTCTAGAGATTTTATTTACAGATGTTCTGACATGTGAGATTTTGTTTGTTGCTGAATCAAAACCTGTATCTATCACTCTGGAATTCAAACGTATTTGGCATGGCTTCTTTTTACACTGCGGGTAATTGTTTTATAAACATTTTTTGTCTGTTTTTACATGTTCTTGTTTTGCTTTGCTACTTCAAAGCGAAGTCTGAAGTTAGCTTTCCCATTCAAGGGCAGCTATTAAGAAATATTGGTTACAGTTAACACAGTTTTTTTGTTTTTGTTTTTGTTTTTGCACAGGCTATGGTGACTAAATGTTTAATTAGATAGAATCTGGAGAAAAAAATTGTTTTGTGATATAGGAATATACTGACTACAGTAGAAAATAAGCTTCACAAATTTAGGGTCTTTTTCCCCCTTTGGGTCCCTGGAAACTAGAACAAGGCTAGGCACATGGCAATGCTCAAAAAATGAATGCTAAATAAACATAATAATTATGCCTGATGTGATCTTAGATATAATATAAAAATATATTAGAATTAGAAACATGTAGTACTACTGCTTCATTCTAAAATGAGGTTCAGCAATTTAAGATAATTATCTGAAGTTCACATAGCAAAGCTTAGCTTAAGCTTATCTGGTATCCAAAAATAGTTCAGCTTGGTAGAATATCCCCGCCAGAAATCCTTTTTCAAAAGAGGCCAAACAGTATCTTTCTGGAGAGAATACATTTAAGGAAAGAAGAACCCAGACATGATGCACATGGCCTCAGAAAGCCCCCCAAAACTGGAGAGGAGAGGTACTTTGAGTCCAGTGTGATGGCTCTGAGTTGAATGTAACCCTAGTCCATCCCCATAGACTTCTGGGGAAGGCCCAGAGGTGAAAACTGAATGAGTGGATTCACAAAAGTCTATATAAACCCCTGAGACATACCAGAATAACTTTAGGTTATTGCTAACAGTGCACAGTAAAACACAATATTACAGATTTATTTCATTAAAATAATTGTTATCATACTGTGAGGAAAATGAATTACCTTAATTGTTAAATACTACAGAATATAAATCTATAACATGCTTAGTATATGTCATGATTAATATACAATAGTCAAAAAGTTTGTTAATTAAGAGTCTGATGAATAAGTTATATAGTTAAATATATTCAGTGATTTATTGGTATGCAAGGCACAGGTCTCCTTCAGAGGATCTAGTGGATTATTTTCTGTTTTAGAGAAATACTGATTAAATATACATGCTGTAGAGGAAATATATAAAGACATGCATATGACACAGATATTTTGTGGAATGCTGAATCTCAATAAATGTACTGAATTTTTTACTTGTGTAGATATTCACTTCAATGTGTTTTTTACAAAGTCATCAATTTGATCTCAGGATATAATTAATTTGACTTAAAGTGCAGGGTTATTATTTAGCATTTAATGAAAATCGAATTCCAAGAAAGAGTTGAAATTATATAATAATATTTTGTTGGTATTTATTGGTAAGCAAGGGTTGAATAAAAATTGCATTTTTAAACCAGATTAAAATAATTATTAAAAAACTGATTAAAGCAAGTAAATTGGAAACCAATGTTAGAAAACATAAAATTAAAATAGGGTGAAAAGCCCTCTCTAACACAAAATAAAGTTTATATGTTGTGCCTCTAAATTATATCACTTTTTGAATGTCATCACTGGTACATTATAGCACAGAAGAAAGTGTGTCTCAAATTGTACATGTATGGAGACTGAAAATATCATTTGGTTCTCTCTCTACATCCTTGAGAAAAACGGTCTAAAGGGATTATTTACAGAGTGAGGCAAATAGGAAGGAAGAGGAAACAAATGCAATGAAATACTCCCTGGATCCTGCCAATACACTGAATTATCCTAACTGGGGAGGTAGATACAAGTGCAGCAACTTGGTGGCTCCCAGGAACAGACATTTTATTTTTATTAAGGCACTCCTGACATTGCATTAATGAATCTTCCCTACATGTATATAGCAGATGTGGCTTGAAAAGTTGGGTTGTAGAAATATGTGACATGTTTACTAAATGACAAAACAAAAATTCTCTTTGCTGTGGATCATTCTGGCCCTCCCATTGTTGTGAGATAATAGACCTTCTAGTAATGGATGCTGCACACCACAGACTCACTTATCTCTTCAATTCTCAGATGGGCATGATTATATTACCATTGAGTATGAGGTTTGTAAGCAGGGACGCCAGGACCTTACAATTATGAAATCTCATGACTATATTATCTTTAGCAGCTGTGCTATCTTTAATTACTGAATACTTCTCTTATAAAATTCAAGTCACTCTTTTATCTTTATTCAACTTTTCCCTAAAGCTTAGATCTCCATGATTAACACATTCTATCTCAAACGCCAAGATATGCTCACCATTAGGTAAGAGGTGTGCATGTATGATTTTAGTTACATATATGTTAAAATATTCAAACATTTGAATTTGACTATTATGAAGTTGCTAATCAATGTTCTTGTTGTTTGTACATGGATCTGGCATCATATCAATGAATCACACTTTATATTGTCAATCAACACTCTACCCCTACATGATTTTAACAAAAGATGCATCTGAGGGAAGATTCTTGACTGGCAGAAAACAGAAACCCCACTGTTATTTGAAACATAACTGCCAGAAACAGATTTGGTTGTCACCGGTATTTCCCCTGAGGGGCAGAGCCTCATAACTAAATTTGTATTTTAAAGAGCCAATATTAGAAAGCCAGGAAACACTGAATTCAGTCACTTAATTATGTCTTAATGCTAGTAAAGCCATGTTATGCTCTGGGGGGTGGCAATATCAATTTTAGTCTAGAGAAAAAGGTAACATAGTAGCTAGTATAAGCAGTTGAAGTAGAAATGTAAAAGTAGAGGATTTATTTTTAAATGTACAAATGACAGCAAATATTAAAAGGACATTTTATGCCTGCGTATATATCATTTACTAAAATTCTTAGACCTCGGTGAAAAATTACAAGTTTGTAAGTGAAAAATAAAAAAAGAAACTATACCATTAACATAAACTTTCTAAAAGACTACTAAACACATTGTCAGCAAACTAGATGTTAACTCACTGGCAAGATAGAGGTAGCCAAGTTCTAAATGGGAATTGTTGATTAGGTTTGCATATTTTCAAAAGAATGATTATGGGGGATTCTTTTAAGTTGCCTTGACTCGCGTCTTTCTGGGTATATTAACTCAACATTCTTTCCTTGCCTCAATGAAGTTTTACAGTCAATGCGGGGGTCCGTATTGAAGGCAGGGGGTAGAAAGAGTCACAGTAGGTTGGAAAAGCTCATGATCCATTTCCACAGCTTAGCCTGGGGTAAAGCAAAGCTAACCTTTGAGATACCACAGAGGAAACTCAGAATCAGACTGATTTTCTTCAGAAAGGAGAAAATGGCAGGATGTTTCCGACACTGTTTTTAGGCTATTCATGGAGAATATGTTTATGAAATGATGTGAGGAACAAGCATGAACAATTTGGAAAATAGGGAAAGAAATGAAATGATAACTCTCTGGAACAATTTACTAGGTAATTTTCATAATGCCGGGGCACAAAATACAAACATTAATGGTATGGTTTATGGATTTCAATTTAAATCAATAGCCTATTTTCTTCACAACTATTTTTCAATAGGAGCTGTAGGTGTGCTTTCCTTTTTCCCCACTGCATTAAGCCTTTGTCTTCCTCTTCTTGTTCTCAGCTACTTTTTCATTTTAATACCACCTTCTTCAGACAAATACAAATCACCTTGAAATGTATTTGATTCTGCCACAGCAGAAACTGAATTCCTGGTATAGAAAGAATTCTACCTTGGCAAAGACTCTACAATGCAAGAGAAAAACAGTCGTTTGGGAAACAGAGATAGATTCAATGTTCTAGGGTTATAGAGAATTTGAGGTTTTTTATGCTGGAAGAGACATCTGCCAGGAGCCTTGAACATCCCTGCCATTCTTTCTGAGTGCACCAGGTTACAAAGCTGCCTGTCACATAGGCAGCTGAATAGGTTAAAGTGAGGAGAGTGTGATTACCAGGATCTCAGTCCCTGGGCAAAGTGCACTTGTTAGTGGCTTGCCCAAA
>NW_012104109.1:1466578-1476873 GCF_000951045.1 Mandrillus leucophaeus | reverse complement strand
TTACCATTTCTGTTGTGAGTAATACAGAATTCCCCACTTACCTGAAGTTTTGTTTTCAGTTTCAGTTACCAACATTGACTGTGGTTCCCAAATATTAAATGGATATTCTGGAAGTAAACGTTCTCAAAACTTTTACTGCAGTATATTGTTATAATTGTTGTGTTTTATTATTAGTTATTGTTAATAATCTCTTACGGTGCCTGATTTACAACTTCAACTTTACCATAGGTATGTATGCATAGGAGAAAACATAGCATAGGTAGGGTTTGGTACTATCTGTGATTTCAGGCATCCACTGGGCATCTTGAAATGTATTTTCCTCAGATAATAGGGGACTACTGCACAGCCTTTCTCTGATCCAGAAATCCTGTCTTCTGTCAGCATCCAAGAAACTGTGAAAAGCTGTTACCTTTCAAGTAGGGTAAAATCCAGATCCTTTTCAGTTCCTGAAACCTTAGGGATTCAAAGGTGAAAATAGAAAATTTATTAGAAGTAGAAAAGTCTGGTTTAGATATATAAATTTTGAAATCAAATATATGTAGGTGGGAATTGAAATTGTGGGCATAGATGTGATTGCCTGAGGAGAGGGTAGAGTTGTCAGAGGCATTTGAACAAGAGCAACTCCATCCTGAATTGGGGCTAAGTAAAATGAGACTGAGACCTGCTGGGCTGATTCCCAGATGGGTAAACATTCTAAGTCACAGGGTGAGATAGGAGGTCTGCACGAGATACAAGTCATAAAGACCTTGTTGATAAAACAGTTTGCTGTAAAGAAGCTGGCTAAAACCCACCAAAATCAAGATGATGATGAGTAACATCTGGTTGTCCTCACTGCCACTCTTCCACCAGCACCATAATAGTTTACAAATGCCATGGCAATGTCAGGTGGTTACCCTATATTGTATAAAAAGGGAAGGCATGAATAATGCACCCTTTGCTTAGCATATAATCAAGAAATAACCATAAATATTGGCAACCAGCTGCCTTGGGGGCCGCTATATCTATGGAGCATTCTTTTATTCTTTTGTTTATAAAAGTAGTCCTTCATTTATTCCTTTACTTCCTAATAAACTTGCTTTCACTTTACTCTGTGGACTCGCCCTTAATTATTTTTTGCGTGAGATCCAAGAACCCTCTCTTGGAGTCTGGATTGAGACCCCTCTCATGTATCAGACTCACATGAGGACTTTGTTTAAGTTTGGACTTTAAATAACTTTAGTAAATAAAGGTTTGGTAGAGGAACCTGGGCCTAAACAAAGACAGAGAGAGAAATCAGAAAGGTAGGAGGTAAACAGAAGATTATTGTTTCATGGAAGTCAAGGGAAGACACCTTTACAAGAAGAAACATGTACTAAACTCTGTTGAGAAATCAAGTGATATTAGGATTAAAATGTCCATTCTGTTTAACAAGATGAGGAAGAGAGATATAGGGAGTTA
Source organism: Mandrillus leucophaeus (assembly GCF_000951045.1). Lineage (NCBI taxonomy): Eukaryota > Metazoa > Chordata > Mammalia > Primates > Cercopithecidae > Mandrillus > Mandrillus leucophaeus. Next base: position 1,475,436 of record NW_012104109.1, on the reverse strand, counting down.
CCAGAAGGGAAGTGGGTTGAAAGGTTTATTAAAATATTGAGGAAGGACTAATTGACAAGTTATGTTTGAACACACTGAGGGAATAGATAGACTGTAAGTTTCTCTGGAATCCAGGATATGATGCCATAGGATGGAGAGGGTAGGGTGAGAAGGGATTGGATGGAGGCATGGAAAGCACAGGTTAAAATGCTTGAAATGTATTTCCTTCAGAAAAGGGGGGACTACTGCAGGCTGCAGGGGAATACTCTTATGTAGAAAGAGAAGGCTGGGTATAGTGGCTGACACCTGTAATCCCAGAACTTTGGGAGGCTGAGGCGGGCGGATCACGAGGTCAGGAGATTGAGACCATCCTGGCCAACATGGTGAAACCCCATCTTTACTAAAAATACAAAAATTAGCTGGGCATGGTGGCACATGGTTGTAATCCCAGCTACTCAGGAGGCTGAGGCAGGAGAATCGCTTGAACCAGGGATTTGAAAGTTGCAGTGGGCCAAGATCAAGCCACTGCACTCCAGCCTGGCAACAGAGCGAGATTCCCTCTCAAATAACTAAATAAATAAAATGAGAAAGAAAGAAGAACCATTTTTCCATTATTACAGGAAGCAAGGAAAATGTGGTGAGTGCCCATATTGCAGGAGTTAATGTTTTATTAGATGGAAGATAAAGTTTCTGATGACTTTGTTTTCTGTCAGAATAAAGAAGCAAAAAATGCCGTGACATGACCTGGGCCTTAAGGTTTGAATCAGGTGGTGAAACTTTAAAAACTAGGAACAATTCAAATGTCCAATTAATAATAAACAGATAAAGAAAATGTAGTGTATCTATACAATGGAAAGTTATTTAGTACAAAAGGAATGAAGTACTGATACACACCACAATGGGGATGAACTTCCACAGCATATAATCAAGTGAAGAAATAACTAGTCACAAAGACCAGACGTTTTGTGATTTCATTTATATAAAATATCCAGAATATGTACCTCCACAGATATTAAAAGTGGATTATTGGCTGTCAAAGCCAGGGGCATTGAAAATTGAGAGAAAATGGGGAACAACGGCCAATGGATATGGGGATTCTTTTGAGAATGATAAAAATGTTCCAAAATTAGATAGTGGTGATAGTTGCATAACTCAGTGAATATATTAAAAACCACTGGATTAAAAAATTTTGAAGGGCAAATTTTATTATATGTAAATTACACCTCAGTGAAGCTTTTATTTAAAAAAGAAGAGGCAGGCAGTTTAAAAAATTCCTAAGAATTCTTGCTAATTTAAGTTTAATTCTATGTAAATATATTTTCTTCTATTCTTTTTGCTTTTTCTAGCTAGAGTGAGTTATAGTCCCTCCCAAATGATAAATTTTTAAGACGTTCTTTGATGTGTTTCTCCCAAATTTGCTTCTGACTCATCTGTTCCTTAGTACTTCAGCTTTTCTCTATCAATAGCTTCAGTCTGGTGAATCACTTTTCTAAAATTTCTGTTTCTGTCTTTCTTTCAAAAATAGTGCTCTGGAGCTTCTGTAAATAGTTTAGTGATAGCATTTCTGAAATTTTTGTTACACAACTCTTAGTTTGCTATTGTAAGTGCTATATTTTCCAGGTTTCTCTATAAATAAGTATTCCTCTCATCTTTCACACTTGAAATAAATTTTGAGGAATCTGTGTCTTTACTACAGGATAAGCATAATACCCTGAAAGAACCTATTCTAGTAGAAATAACCAAGTTAAAGATGTTGCATTCCAAATTTATGATTGAATGCAAATGCCTCATTAAAAAGCAAATCCTTCATTTAAAATTGTTCAGTAGGATGGATCTTAAAATCTTCAATCTGGTTAAATTTAACACACTGAAAAATCAGATTCAGAAATATTCAGTGGGCCTAGAGCAATGTTACATCAATCTGCATTTACCTCTAAATTTCTGTGCTAGTGATTTACTTTATACATGCTATTCTCGTGGATGGAAAGTCCTTGTCCATCTTAATCAAAGTATTTACACCATTTTTTAAGAAAAATCTGGTTCAAATTTTACCTTATCTAAGATGCCTTAAGCATAAACCTGACTTCCTGATGTCCTGATATTATACCATCTAAATACTGAAGCACACAGTTTGTGTGTTATGCATTTGAACCTCATAGTATCCTCTTTCTAATGCTTCTTATGTTATTTCACGTGTATATACTTTGTCTTATAATTAGATTTCAAATATTTCAGTGGCATGTCTATGCATTTTATTTGCATATACTTCATAGAGCATAAAATATAAAATGATCATTATATACATACTGGATTATTTACAAGAACAGATAAATAAAAAATTGTATGGAAAAATAAAACATGTTTAAAATGGTATATTTTGTTATGATATATTCCTACCTCCCCGGTCATGTTATCAGTATTTTTCTTGTAATTATTGCCCTTCTAGTACTAGTAAGTGTATTAGTCCGTCTCACATTGCTATAAAGAACTACCTGAGACTGGGTAATTTATGAAGAAAAGGGATTTAATTGACTCACAGTTCCAAAGGCTTAAGAGGAAGCATCACTGGGAGGTCTCAGGAAACTTACAATCATGGCTTATGGTGAAGAGGATGCAAGGACATCTTACCATGGTGGATCAGGAGAGAGAAAGAGAGAATGAAGGGCGAAGTGCCCCACACTTTTAAACTGTCAGATCTCATGAGAACTTACTCACTATCATGAGAACAGCAAGGAGGAAATCTGCCCCCATAAGTCAGTCACCTCCCACCAGATCCCTCCCCTAAGACTGGGGATTACAATTCAAAATGAGACTTGGGTGGGGACTCAGAACCAAATCATATCAGTAACAAAAAAAAAAAAATCTTGAGGAAGTATAAAAAAGATAGGAAGCTATGATTGCACCACTGTAGTACAGCTCAGGTAACAGAACAAGACCCTGTCTCAAATGTAGATAGATAGATAGATAGATAGATAGATAGATAGATAGATAGATAGATAGATAGATAGATAGATAGAAAAGGAGACAAAATAGTATGTGACTATTAAAAAGAATTTTTCCGCATAATTGTAATGTACTTTGTAAAAAACTGAGTCAGAGAGAATCAACATAAAGATGAATTTAACTTTGGCAATATCAAAATCATCATAGCAAGTGCAATTTCATTATTTTGGAAGTGATAAAAACCACAATAGAATTCCTTGGAAAAAAATAGGAAATTCCTATTGCTGAGCTTTAAAGGCCAATACTGAGGGGGAAAATGTGATGTTTGCCTAGCATTCCAAACTTACATATTACTTATTCCTTTGAAAATTGATGCGACGTAAGTGGAGTGAACAGGATCCCTGGTGAGTATATTTGACAGATCCTACCCTCCTGCACAGTGCAACTACCTGCTTTCCTTCATTTAGTAGTTCACGGATTTATTGAACACCTACTGTGTGCCCCACACATTCCTAGGTGTCAGGGTTAGTACAGTATTTTTCTCTCTTTGTGTCTCTTCAGCTGTTAATGATATGGGTTAATGTTAGTTCTTGAAAGTGAGGTAGCTGCCTATCCTGAAAGACGCAGGTTTTGCAAGAGGAAGTAGCTAAGATTAAGTGAAAGGGAGTATATAGTTTTGCGACCAAGAGAAAACGTACAACTGGATGAGATGATGTAATTTAGGCTTTATCTGGCTTATTTTTCTAGGAAATTTTAGTGTATAATCCTTATCACGTTTCACAATGTCTTCAAATTATGTTCGCACTTTCTATTAAAAGGCTCTTTTTTTTTGAGTTACTTTTTTCTAAAACTTCATCGTGTGTCACATGAACACATTATTCTCCACGTGAGTTTTTTTTCACTACATTTTAACACAGTGAGCTTTTTGTCTCCACCATGTCCTGCCCACTGTGTTACCTGTCATTCTGTGTGCAACAACAGAAAGTATGACCTTACTCACTGTACTACTAATGGAACATGTTTTGGGTCTCTACCAGAAGAGGACCTACCTTTTGATAGAGAGGTGCCTATCTTTCAACAGAGATGGAAGAATCATCTTTAAAATTTTCTCTAAAAGGAGCCCATTAAGGATCTTTAAATAAAGTAGTGTCACTCTATCAATTTTTTGCAGTTTGATTTTGTAATTTAAACATTTAAAACATACTATTTCTGAAAAGCATGACATCGCATACTCAGCAGGACGTCTTCCTTTTCCCTCTTGTTGAGTTGAGCTTTGCCATGTGTTTATATCCTAGTTCAAGTCCACAATGTGTTTCCTTTGCCTGACGAACTGCCTCCTGCATGCTTCCTTTACCTTGATGTCAGTGTTTCTCCTTCCCCAACATACTGCTCTGGTAAAACCCCTTCAAATACCTCTTTTATGCTTCTTTCTACTGTTGTTACATTCTTCTGCGTACGTGGAAGACAGTAACCGTTACAAGTGAGAGATTACCCACAGGGATTTATTTCTATGAACAAGAAATCTCCAGTTAAAGAACATTTTAATGGTGAGCAAAGGATTTCTTTTTTCATATTATATCTTTTAAAGGACGCTGGCCCAATAGTTCTTGATGTGCTGAAGATTTTTTTTTCTTCCTACAGTTCATCTATTTCCTTCATTTGACAGTGTGTTACCCTCTATTTTTTTAATGCTGCAATTTAATTTGATAAAAGATTCTAAGTATTTATCACGGGGGAAAAAGAACAAACCAGTAATTTTAAAATATTTGAAATATATTTGATGCATTAAGCAAACAGATATTGTGTGTGTGTGTGTGTGTGTGTATGTGTATATATATATATATATATAGCTTTAATAAAAATTCACAGGATGCTTTACAATATGTTTTCTTTAAGAGATTTCTAACACAGCTGCAGACAGATGTTTTCATTTTAGTTTTAAAGGCAGAAATGACAGTGCTCTATGAATAAAAATCAAAAGTAAATTCCACAATCAGGAGGCCTACTTGCTGCATTCCCCTGTTTCATAGAACCTGAGATTATACATTGGGCAAACTAATAGCCTGCTGATTCCAACCTCAGTGAGTGACAGGGGACCCAGGGTGACAAAAGATCTAAAAATATATCTGGCTTTGGCCATTAAAAGCCTTATCAGCAACTAACAAAAATCAAGAGAGCTTTAGGATTGCCAATGCAGGGATTTAAAAAGGTTCCTAGCAAGGGAATATTACTAATCATCCTGATAATCTGTTGACATACAATGCCGGCCGCCTCTGTCACCACTTTCTGGCTGAGAGCTTTAGGTGATGAAAGGCAAGAGTGGGTGGAGACGGGGCATCAGCGTTAATGCTGACAGTCCCATGGGTGTGCTGAGGCGCGTGGTGAGGGGACACATGCTTTACAATTGTCTCAAAATTTAGCTGTAGCTCTAAGGTCAACAGGTGATTAGATTAGTGTCTTTCCAGAAAAGGGCTGTATGTATTTCCATATATATACATCTCACTAGCTAGTCATTGATTTTAATACCGTGAATACTAACTAAACCAAAGACATATTCCATTAGTACAGTGAGTAAGTTCATACTTCCTGTTGTTTCCCAAATGCCCATTGGCACAAAAAATAGTAAAACAAAAACCAAACAGGAGTGCCAGAAAATATGAATTGTCACTATGTGTGGATTCAAACTATTCCCACTGAGGGGATATAAAAATGGTGTGCCAAGAATATAGTTGGGCAGCACTGGTAATTATTTGTAAGTAGTGTTTGCATTTCCCAGTCTATCTCCTGATGGATTATTCAAAATGCCTTATCAGAGATATGTTAATGAGTTGATAAATTACCACAGTTGGAAACTGTCTTCTACTGTAGTCTGTCCATAGGTGAAGGTCAGAATCAGAGATGGCTTTCCATTCATTTTGCCAAGAAAGACATATTCTTAATCTTTTCTGAGATTTAAAGTGGGGATAAGAATCAACCTATTTAGCTAAAGAAACAGAAAATATAATTTGCCATCTGATGTTTAGAATAAGATACTTAACTAGAAGGCTGGAAAGAAAAGAGAGAGACAACTAGGAACAGTGGGCAAGACAGATGAGAAGACAGTCAAATAGAGATGATGATATCAGCAACATGAAATACAAACTAAAGTGAGCAAGTAGGCATATATGAATAGCGCTACTTCCAAGCTCAAGTAACCAGCACATGTCATCAATCCTAGAGAACTAGATCAACCAATTAATGAAAGCTTTTAAGACACCTGTCTAGGCAAGTTGGCAAAATTTTCTAAAGATAGCTGTATGAAATAAATAAATTATTTGAAACCAATGAGAACAAAGACACAACGTAACAGGGACACAGCTAAAGTAATGTTTAGAGGGAAATGTATAGCACTAAATGCTCACAGGAGAAAGCAGGAAAGACCTAAAATTGACACCCGAACATCACAATGATAAGAACTAGAGAAGCAAGAGCAAACAAATTCAAAAGCTAGCAGAAAACAAGAAATAACTAAGATGAGAGCAGAACCGAAGAAGATAGAGACACGAAAAACCCTGCAAAAAATCACTGAATCCGGAAGCTGGTTTTTTGAAAAGATTAATGAAATAGTTAGACACTGCCAGACTAATAAAGAAGAAAAGAGAGAAGAATCAAATAGAAACAATAAACAATAATGAAGAGGATATCACCACTGATCCAACAGAAATACAAACTACCATCAGAGAATACTATAAACACCTCTACGCAAATAAACTAGAAAATCTAGAAGAAATGGTTAAATTCCAGGACACACACACCCTCCCAAGACTAAACCAGGAAGAAGCTGAATCTCTGAATAGAACAATAACAGGTTCTGAAATAGAGGCAGTAATTAATAGCCTACCAACCAAAAAAGCCCAGGACCAGATGGATTCACAGCCAAATTCCACCAGCGGTATAAAGAGGAGCTGGTATCATTCCTTCTGAAACTATTGTAGACAATAGAAAAAGAGGGACTCCTCCTTAATTTATTTTATGAGGCCAGCATCATCCTGATACTAAAACCTGGCAGAGACACAACGAAAAAAGAAAATTTCAGGCCAGTATCCCTGAGGAACATCGATGTGAAAATCCTCAATAAAATCCTGGCAAACCGAATCCAGCAGCTCGTCAAAAAGCTTATCCACCACGATCAAGTCCACTTCATCCCTGGGATGCAAGGCTGGCTCAACAAACACAAATCAATAAACGTAATCAATAACATAAATCGAATCAATGACAAAAGCCACATGAGTATTTCAATAGATGCAGAAAAGGCCTTCAATAAAATTCAACACCCTTTCATGCAAAAACTCTCAATAAACTGGGAATTGATGGAACGTATCTCAAAATAATAAGAACTATTTATGACAAACCCACAGTCAATAGCATACTAAATGAGCAAAAGCTGGAAGCATTCCCTTTGAAAACGGGCACAAGACAAGGATGCCCTCTCTCAGTACTCCCATTTAATATAGTATTGGAAGTTCTGGCCAGGGCAATCAGGCAAGAGAAAGAAAGAAAGGAAATTCAAATATGAAGAGAGGAAGTCAAATTGTCTCTTTGCAGAGGACATGACTGTATATTTAGAAAACCTCATCATCTCAGCCCCAAATCTCCTTAAGCTGATAAGCAACTTCAGCAAAGTCTCAGGATACAAAATCAATGTGTAAAAATCACAAGCATTCCTGTACACCAATAATAGACAAACAGAGAGCCAAATCATGAGTGAACTCCCATTCACAATTGCTACAAAGAGAATGACCTAGAAATACAACTTACAAGAGATGTGAAGGACCTCTTCAAGGAGAACTACAAACCACTGCTCAAGGAAATAAGAGAGGACACAAACAAATGCAAAAACATTCCATGCTCATGGATAGGAAGAATCAATAGCATGAAAATGGCCTTATGCCCAAAGTAATTTATAGATTCATTGCTTTTCTATCCCCATCAAGCTACCACTGACTTTCTTCACAGAATTAGAAAAAACTACTTTAAATTTCATATGAAACCAAAAAAGACCCCATATCGCCAAGACAATACTAAGCAAAAAGAATAAAACTGGAGGCATCACACTACCTGACTTCAAGCTCTACCAAAAGGCTACAATAACCAAAACAGCATGGTACTGGTACCAAAACAGATATATAGACCAGTGGAACAGAACAGAGGCCTCAGAGACCACTCATCTATAACCATCTGATCTTTGACAAACCTGACAAAAACCGGCAATGGGGAAAGGATTCCCTACTTAATAAATGGTGTTGGGAAAACTGGCTAGCCATATGCAGAAAACCAAAACTGGACCCCTTCCTTACACCTTATAGAAAAATTAACTCAAGATAGATTGAAGACTTAAACATAAGACCTAAAACCATAAAAACCCTAGAAGAAAACCTAGGCAATACCATTCAGTACATAGGCACAGGCAAAGACTTCATGACTAAAACACAAAAGCAATGGCAACAAAAGCCAAAATTGACAAATGGGATCTAATTAAACAAAAGAGCTTCTGCATAGCAAAAGAGACTATCATCAGAGTGAACAGTCAACCTAGAGAATGGGAGAAATTTTTTGCAATCTATCCATTTGACAAAGGGCTAATATCCATAATCTACAACAAACTTAAACAAATTCACAAGAAAAAAAAAAACATCAAAAAGTGGGTGAAGGATATGAACAGACACTTCTCAAAAGAAGACATTTATGTAGCCAACAAACATCTGAAAAAAAGCTCATCATCACTAGTCATTAGAGAAATGCAAATCAAAACCACAATGAGATACTATCTCATGCCAGTTAGAATGGCGATCATTAAAAAGGCAGGAAGCAACAAATGCTGGAGAGGATGTGGGGAAATAGAATGCTTTTACACTGTTGGTGGGCATGTAAATTAGTTCAACCATTGTGGAAGACAG
>NW_012104109.1:1443361-1466528 GCF_000951045.1 Mandrillus leucophaeus | reverse complement strand
CAGGAAGCAACAAATGCTGGAGAGGATGTGGGGAAATAGAATGCTTTTACACTGTTGGTGGGCATGTAAATTAGTTCAACCATTGTGGAAGACAGTGTGGTGATTTTTCAAGGATCTGGAACCAAAAATACCATTTGACCCAGAAATCCCATTACTGGGTATATACCCAAAGAATTATATATCATTCTACTATAAAGACACATGCACATGTATGATTATTGCAGCACTGTTCACAGTAGCAAAGACTTGGTACCAACATAAAAGCCCATCAATGATAGACTGGATAAAGAAAATGTGGCACATATATACCATGGAATCCTATGCAGCCATAAAAAAGGTTGAGTTTATGTTCTTTGCAGGGACATGGATGAAGCTGGAAACCATCATTATAAGCAAACTAACACAGGAACAGAAAACCAGACACCCCATGTTCTCACTCATAAGTGGGAGTTGAACAATGAGAACACATGGATAGAGGGAACAGAACAACACATACTGGGGCCTGTCAAGGGGTGGGGGCTAGGGGAGGGATAGCATTAGGAGAAATACCTAACGTAGATGACGGGTCAATGGGTGCAGCAAACCACCCTGGCACATGTATACCTATGTAACAAATCTGCACGTTCTGCACGTGTTTCCCAGAACAGAAAGTATAATAATAATAATAATGAGACGTTGGAAGCCCATGAGAAGTTCTATGTGCAAGAGAAAGTTTCACACTTTAAGGCTATGTCAGGACCAGATCATGAACTTATCAAAATGGCACAATCACATTGAAACAAAAAAAAAATTGGTTTTTTTTTGGTTCTTCTTTTCAAGAAGAAAAACCACAATAAGAGGACCTCGAAGGTGATTTGCAGCTGTCATGTTCTCATCAGCATACTTGTAATGGTGGCACACGCTGGAAGCCTTACATTTCCTCAGTCTGATGTAACTTTGGCTGAAGTATTTTCAGACTTTAGTAATTTGATTGTTTTAAGAGAAATAATAGCCTGAGATGAGGATATTTGTATAAACCCCTTCCCTAAATGTCTAGTACCTTTCGTTGCATAATTAAAATTCCTACTGTGTTTCTTTAACAGTAAAGACATGTTTATCATCAAAGAATGATGTTCTTGTTTTTCTAGAAAAGCTATCATTACTCTATTTGTTTAAACTTTGATCTTGAATAAAAATAAAACAAGCAAAATTGGTAGTAAAACTGTAAAATAATCTCTTCATTAAAAAATAATCATTTTAATGGTTTTATACAAACATAAGCAATAGTAAAGTCCGTATTACAAATTAAAGAAAGATAGCTATATGAATAGCAATATGAAAGTTCTTGCCATCCATTTGACATTATTGTATTTTTAAAAATTTTTAGTTTAAGGTATCTATATAGGCTCCACTAATAATTTCTATTGAGAATCTTGTCAGGAGTCATCAGTTTGATATGAAATAACAGCTGAGTGGGAAAATGTCAATGGAATCAAATTAAGAAATGAAATAGCATAGGGAGATTAGGAAGATGTTGGTCAAGGACACAAAATGTTAGCTAGACAGGATGAATAAGTGCATAAGGTCTATTGTACATCATGCTGGCTATAGTTAACAACAATATATTGTATACTTTAGATCGCTGAGAGTATATCACAAAACTATGGTAAGTATGCAAGTTAGTGTGTACATTAATTTCATTTAGCCATTCCACAATGTTTACATAGACCAAAACATCATGCTGCATACCGTAAACAGATACAATACTTAATAATCAGTAAAAAAGAAGTAACACACAAAGACAAAACTCCACAAACAATGGAACAAATACAGATGATGTTTTCCAGATGACTCTAAATGAATTGGATCCAAAAATAATTGATACATGTTCTCTTCATTCCCACATCAGTGTGTCCCTCTCTCTTCTCATACCCCTCCCCACATTTCTCATGTACATTTTCCCAAAATAAAAAGATCCAAGACAATCTTAAAGGGAAAAAGTAGTCACAAAAGGGCATGTTATAGCTGGAATGGGGTGCACAGTATGAAAGTGCGAGGGAGAAGAATCTTCCAGTGTGTGTGTCGTGGTGACTTCAGGGGGATGAGCTTTAGGATTTTGGCAATGCCAATATCTTCCTTTCCATATGTTACCCAAAGTCTGAAATTCATTAATCCCAATTCATCAGTTTCAAAATATCTAAAGATAGCTCTCATTTCGGTTACTGGTGAGTAGTGATTGCTTTTTTCTATGTAATAAGTTATTTGATATTTTTTACTTCCAAAATTTCTCCAACTAACACAATTAACAAGCTTGGGCTTTTAGCCTTTGTTTTGCATTTTGCCTGCTGCCATGACATTGACCTGGTTTATTCTGTGTTCTAGAGCAGGAACTACTGGAAATTGGTGAAATGATTATCTGTAACAGCTCAGTTTTGCAGGCATCTCACAGAGAAAGGTGCTATTAGGATGGTGATGATGCAATGCAGCCTAAAATTGCTAAACAATATGGTACAAACTTAATTGCTTTTAATAACTTTTGTTTGCTTGCTCTCCATTCAGCTCAGTTACTAGTGTAGAGAAAAACTTATTTCACAGCCACAGATAACTCTCAATCATGCTGTATCATAAGATGCGGTTGGAATAGAGAATCTTTAAGATGTTTTTTAGCTCGAATACTTTTGATTCCATAGCTGATCTTAAAAAACATGTGCATTATTTAAAGGGAAAATAGGAAGACTATGACTGGAAAATAACTATTTTTAAAGGAACCCTACTTCAATAGGTATATATTATCACCTTTGAAAAATTCCTTTTCAACTGGTTTTAAAATCAAGAATGAATGCATCCTTCAGAATATTTTTCTTTATGTTAGGAATGACACATAACCAAGTTCCTAAGATGAAAGCTGTTTTCATAATAAATAAATAAATAAGTAAATAAGAAAGCAGACCTTAGCATTTACTATATCTGGAAAATAACATGTACAGTACATTCAACTCTGCTAAATGTCTATGAATGTAAAAATAACTTTCTCTCGAAGTATTGGAAAAAATATTTTTAAAAAACCTTCAGTTTGACTCTGAATAGTAAATGCATCCAACAATCTTTAAAGGCTTTGTATTCATCAAATACCATTTTAAGCACAGACATGAATGGCAAATATTCCTATGATCTTTCAGTGGTGGCACGGAAGTTTTGTGGATCACTCTCTCAAGCTGTGACACACCACCAATGTCAACGATTCAATAGAAAACATTCATAAGCAGTCAATTACGGAGTGTTTGACTCTAAGCCTGTGTCTACAAAAAAAAAGCAAACACATGTTTGAAAAGTAATAAGTCAATGCATACACGGCAGGCATCAGACTCTTAATGAAAGCTTCATATCAAAATTTCCCATCCACTATTATTTTTAAAACACATATATTTTAGTCCATTTACAGGAGAAATTAAGTCACACTGGTATTTCAAAAACCAATAATGCTGCCTCTCTCTGTGTGAATTTCATAAGGTTGGTGAGTAATGAATAACGCTACCAAATGAGACAAAAGGCCAATTTGAGCCTTGATGAGAGCCATTTTTCAGATTATTAATTTCACAAATAATTTTGGCTTTCAAAAATATTGTTGGCACTTAATGCAGATATCTAGTTAGAGGAATACGAGGAGGGAGAGAATGTAGTGATAACTGGTGCAATGTATGTGTAAAAAACTTGTTTTCAGTAGACAGAGTATAAGAACCCCACTCTCAATTTATTTTATGACTGAATAACAACAGATACACTAAGAAATCAAATCTATTTGTATTAAAAATGCTACAGATAAGCCTCAAAGATAAAGGGATATGATAATCTATTCATGCCAGTAAATGTATTTTGTATGTATTAAAAGACAAAAACATCCAACAACTTCTATATTCTGCCTTCCGTTTCCTTTCTGGTTGCCCTAGAGAGCTAGAGGGCGATGATCATGCTTTGTGATGGTGTTTTGTGTTTATGTGCGCAATATACATTTCAAATATACATTGGAAAATGGTTGGGCACAGGCTTCCAAGAACACTGAATCCCAGCCCTGCAAAGCTCAACCCTGATTTCACCCCTAAACACCAGTGGTCAGGATAGTTTACAGCAAAAATTATCCAGAAATAAATACTTTTAAGGGTTTCTAACTTTCTTAAGGATTGCCTACTTTCTGTTTTTCATGTAAATCTGAATCTGGCTACCAAATAAGGATGAATTTGGGACAATATAATACTGGAAGAGCATTGGAGCTTATCAGGAGCTTGGGGTATGTGTGTATCTGTGTAGAAGTGATCTTGGGGGTGGTTTTCTTCAGACTCAGTTCTCCTCTTGGAAATGGCTTTGAACCACTATTAATGCGTTTCAGCTTGAAGAAGAACTTGATGATGATTCTCATTTTTGAGAGCGTTACATTATGTCATATGCTTAAGTGAGGTTAGCTTTCCACACTGGTCATCCTGAGAAAATACGTGTCAGCATCATGTGAATGGAATAAATTGGTCGTGTGATTTTTTCACATTCTTTGCACCAGTCTCAAATTGTATAATCTATGGTCTTCACACATTTTGAGCAATTTGGAATAATGATAACAAATCTGAGAGTTAGAAACTCAAACTAATCTCTCATCTTGTCTCAGAAGCTAGATCTCAGAATCTAGATCTTTTGTCTAGTTATCCCCATTTTTTGCAGGAAGCAACCAAGGGCCTTGAGATGTGAAAGGATTTGTTCGAAGGCATACCAATAGAGTTAGTGACAGCCTCAATAAACTTTGAATCTTCTGGCCCCCAGTTTTTGCCATTCTACCTTGCCAGACAATGAACCCAAGCATGATATAACAATTTCAGTGGAATTTTAAATTTAAATATGTTACCAGTTGAAATATGGTCCCTAGAATAATGGAAAATATGCCTTTCCAAACCTTAGTATTTGAGGCTTTTTAAATGATGTGCCTTCCCTTTATACATGGCTATTTCCCACTATCAAAAGCAAATTATTTATTTTGAAAGTTCATCCTATATTTTCCACTCAAGTATAAATCATTTTGAGTTTACTGACACAATTAATTCATTTGTATTTTATAGCCCAGTCTTTAAAACATAAAATTCATCTTTTTCAATGACTGGATTATTATGGTTAAAACTATGCTGGTTGACACAGTGAAAATGTGATTATGGAAGCTGACTAGAGTGCACTTTTAAAAAGTATACATTTTTTGCCTTATTATGACACAGCAGCCAGATTCATGACCCAGAGCAATAGAATCCAGTAATTTCTTAACTCCGTAGGTCACTGAGTTTTACAGTGACCTCAAAAGTAAGAAAAGCTTGTTTTCTTTTCTTTTTTCTTTTTCTTTTTTTTTAATATCTTTTTTGAGACCAAGTCTCACTCTGTAGCCCAGTCTGGAGTATAGTGGCTTGATCTCGGCTCACCGCAACCTCTGTCTCCCGGGTTTAAGCATTTCTCCTGCCTCAGCCTCCAGAGTAGCTGGGATTACAGGCACATACCACTGCACCTGGCTAATTTTTTTGTATTTTTAGTAGACACAGGATTTCACCATGTTGGCCAGGCTGGTCTTGAACTCCTGACCTCAGGTAATCCACCCACTGTGGTCAACCAAAGTGCTAGGATTACAGATGTGAGCCACGGCGCTTGGCCTGCTTTCCTTTTAAGGTAGCCTATGATCAAATGTATGGCTATCCTATGTTAGAAATTGCCATATTTTCTGCTGTAGTGTTCTTCTTAGAAGAGAAATAAAGTGATCATCCTGGTCATACATACATATACCCACGAATTAAATGAAACTCTTGACATTTCACGTTTCACACTTTTTATATGTGAAATGAATTTGTATTGTGTGTGTGCATGTGAATACACATAATATTGTAAATATGTATGAAAATATCTGTATGCATTTTTTTTCTTTTGTAAATCTAAACAGCCTGTTGCTTTTCAATTTTCCTGTTTTATAGTAGAAAATGATTGAAGGTCTCCTTAAAGTCACTTGGCCTGCTTCTTCTTTTATAGATTTTTTTCTTGCAATGCTATTGCTGCTTGAGTCATTAAAAGTTAATTTGTGGGAAAATCTTTATCTTTCCTTGGTCTTCTGTACAAAACAATGAGTAATCACTAAGATAAAAATTGACATCAATCCAGAAGTTTCAACTATCTGTTATCTATAATCTCTAATTACTCATCTATTTACTTATCATCTTCCTAGCCAGCTCTTTCTTGGTTTTATTGGGGAAAATGTAGAAATATTCTTGAAGCTTAATATTTACTCTAAAGCTCTATATGTATTCTATAGATACATATTTTTGTTGATAACAGTATTTTGCATCTACTTTGAAAAGTAATATAAGGCAGCCACTTTTTTAGTAAAACATAATGACCACTATCTTTACGGGGTACTGTAATAAAATAAGTTGACAACTTTGGTTAATGAAATCCTGGGGAACTTTTCAATGATTGCCTTAGTTTTGGGAGATTATTTTCAATCTTTGTATGGTGAATCATTTCCTTGAAGCTCTTTTCCCACCAACCAGAATATGTGTGTGCTTAAACTGCAGTATAAGGATTTATGTTACGCATGAGAAAAAACTCCGTCAGATTTTTCAGTATCATATTTACAATAATAATATCAAATTCTTAGATAGCACTTACTATGTGAGGGCACTAAATTCAGCACCTAAACGAAGTCATTTAATTCTGAAAACAACTCTCTGAGGTAAGTAATACTATTATCCTCGTTTTACTGACGAGGAAACAAAGGCACAGAAGGATTTAAATAACTAGTCCTTGGCTCTACAGTTTGTAATCCATAGAATTTAGATAAGAATTAAGACATGTCAATGTAGGCTGAGCGCAGTAACTCATGCCTCTAATCCCAGCACTTTGGGAGGCTGAGGTGGGCTTATCACTTGATCTCAGGAGTTCAAGACCACCCTTGGCAACATAGTGAGATCCTGTCTCTACGAAAAATACAAACATTAGCTGGGCGTTGTGACATGTGTCTGTAGTCCCAACTACTCTGGAGGCTGAGGTGGGAGGAGCACTTGAGCCTGGGAGGCAGAGGTTGCAGTGAGCCGAGGTCATGTCACCAACAGGAGTGAAACCCTGTCTCAAAAAGTAAAATAAAATAAAATAAGATCATCCAAAGTTTTGTTCTTGTCTAGTTTGCTAATAGTTAATAAAGTGCTTTGCCTTTGATTGTCACTGCAAGAATTATCTTAGTCGAGAATACATCTTGGCTGGGCGCGGTGGCTCACGCCTGTAATCCCACCACTTTGGGAGGCCAAGGAGGATGGATCACAAGGTCAGGCGTTTGAGATCAACCTGACCAACATGGCAAAACCCCGTCTCTACTAAAAGTACAAAAATTACTCAGGTGTGTTGGGCGCCTGTAATCCCAGCTACTCAGGAGGCTGAGGCAGGAGAATCACTTGAACCTTGGAGGCAGAGGTTGCAGTGAGCCGAGATCACACCATTGTACTCCAGCCTGGGCAACAGAGTGAGGCTCCGTCTCAAAAAAAGGAATACACCTCTTACTTCCTTCGTATATTGATGAAGATACGGGCGCTCAGGAGTGTGTAATGATGTGCCCATGATCGTTCACCCAGTCAAAAGAAAGAACTAAGATTCCAGGTGTGCATTGTCAACAGCAGAAGTTTGTTTAAGTTTAATATAAGATGAAAACACATTTGCCCAAGATGATATCATTAATCCATACTGCTTCCTTGAGACAGGAGTCAATATAAATAATGTACTTCCTCTCTCTTAATATGCTTTGTGGAGTTTAAAAATTCAGTTTTAGAGATAGTAAGGGCAACTTCACTCAAGGTTAGAGTTGGAAGAGTAAGTGGTAGCCTGAAGGAGTATTAAAACCTCACTTGTCCTGTTACAATTCCTAGGATTGTTCCGATCAGTTAGTAGATTTTCCACTTTTCTTTTCTTTGCTGCAATATGAATAAGGAGGTGACCTTGTGTGTCTTACATTCTTTTGGCTAATTTATATATGTCAAGATTAAATTTACGTTTTAGCCTCAACACTACATGTTAACTTATGATTTTTGATTATGTTGGTTTTTTGCCTTAATTGTACTCGACTAGCTCTTGACAACGTGTAGTTACAGAATTTGTAGATAACAACTGGAGCTGGCACTGACTGTATTCGCTCTGAGTTTGTGTTCATTTTTAAGCTTACCACCTATCTTTTAAATTCTGATAGAGGTCTCAAATTGCCTTAAGAATAACTCAAAAAAAAAAAAAAAAGCAATCAAAACCTTTACAGATACAAACAATAAGTGAATCATTTATTTTTCATATAAATATCACACTATACATTTGCCATAAACTCCACATTTTGTTCTCTACAGAGAAAACCAAAGAAGCAGCATTACAACTCCTTTTCGGTTGAAGCATACAGAAGTATCAGTGAATGTTTCATGGTAGCTCTCTTGTCATAGACAAATTTTCTTTTGCATCTAGGACAGTGCAATTTTGTTGTACTTTTAAAAATTTGGGGAGGAAAAAACAGTATCATCAAAGTGAATTTTTTTTTTTCTCTTTCACTTATTACTGGACAAAATGGTGGCAAATCTGGCTTTTATTATCTTACAGACAGTATATTTTTTGCAAGTGTGATGATTGTTTAATCTTTGTTAATGTATATAAGCCAGAGAACCTCTGTAAAGATTCTTAAAAGTCGTCTTACAAGATGCCATTAAAATGCTTATGTTTACCTATCAACAATCCAAAATGCTAATGTGAAGAAGGGCCAGGAAAATAAGCTTTAATTTATAAAATCTAGTGCATTAAAGGAAATGATGGCTTTCTGATGGATTTTTGAGATTTAGCCTACTCTGTTTTTGATTATTTAAGAGTAAGTGTGATTTCTCTTAAAATTCTTATTTTCATAAAGAGACTTCATGGGTTTTTTTCTTCAGGAAAAGAGGACTGCACAGATTTCACAAACATTTATATGAAAGGGGATTTCATTGTTCCACCACAGCCAGAAAGCTTTCATACAACAAAATGCTCTATATACAGCATAGATTTATATAGCTAGGCTAGATAACCAAGGGAAAAAGAGGAGAGGACAGGACTCACTCGGAAATGCAGCGATAAGATTGATACTTTCAAACTGAGAATTTAGTGCAACCTTTTGTTTCATCTAATCAGAGGCATTGCATTCAAGAATTCTGACATTTTTATTGCATGAATGTAGCAACTTATTACAGCTATCCACATATAAACTAATATGCCTGGGCCAACTAGACTATGGTCTCATCATTTTGTGCATAGTGTCACAGATTTAGTTTTCTCAAGAGAGAAACCATAAAATATATGACATTAATACAAATCAAAACAGGGTTCCCACTTTCACCTCTTGTGTAATCATATTTATGCTCATCGAGGATCTCTACACTATTCCTCAATGCTGGTCTTGAAAATGATGATTACATGTGTTCGAGTGTAAATCTCATAAGTAAATATTGGAGATACTTGAGGCTCTCCATGCAGCTGGTCTTATCATTGGGTATTTGGGTAAAGTAAAGTAACTTCAGCTTTGAATACTTATTATGTTTTTAATGATGTGCTTGTGGCTAGTTCCAGATTCCCATATTGACCACAAGTCATTCAGAACTTCATTTATGCCCAGTGGCTGTTGTAGGAGTAGCAGCTATACTGTGAAATAGGAGCTTTGCTTGTGCTTTTTCCCCAGTCTTCCTGGGCTCTGGAGTGATTTAAAATTATTCAAAAATTATCGAAGTTGTCTGGTAATGGGCAAGAGATGTGCTTACGGCTTAAACTGACAAATGTTAGCTACTGCCATAATGAATGGTTGCAGTGAAGAATGCCAAAAGGAGCATGATCGTGTAGCTAGATTCCCTGGCTCTTCTACAGTGGACTGCAGGCAGCTTAAAAAACAAAACAAAACAAAACCTATTTTGCTACACACACCATAAAGCAATGACCTTTAGATGCAACAAAATAGAAGTTTTTTGGGGTTAAAGGGGTGGGTAGAAGCCCTGAAAATACTTAAAATTTTAACCTCAAGCACAGAGTAGACAGACTGCTATGATTTTTTATGTTTTTAATTTTATAGCCTTGGTTTTTCTTCTTCTTCTTACTTCCCCCTCCCTTTTTTTTTTTGTCTTTATTCATCTTTCATTCCCTTTTCTGATATGGAAAGTCACAGTTCAGTTGCAGCAGAGTCTAAATCATCTAAAGCAAATCAGGCCAGAAATGGGCTGATAATGAAGGCCAAAAAAAAAGTGTGCCTGCTTTTTACCAGTGAATCATCAGTGTGACAATGGAGTCTAAAGATTCTATTAGCATTACAGAAGCTCTCAGGAAGCAATCTACTTTTTCTCTCAAAAATTTTCACTCTAGCATTATAGAAGCTTGATTATTAATTGAGACTGGTATAGCTGTAGCTCAGGATGGTGGTATTTTTTCTTCCTTTGTTGTTTTTTGGTTTGTTTCTTGTAAATAACTTTTGCAGTAGTTATTCTAGTACAGTTTCTGTCTCCATATCTTATAAATTTGGAATTCTCTTTCACTGAATCATCCAACGAACAATTATGGAATACCTACTATGTGTCAGACACTGCAATGGGTGCTAGACAAAGAGCAGTTAAACAAACAGAATAAATATCTTTACAGATCAGATACTTATTTTCTATGTTTACTCTAATTATACTATACATGAATATTAGAAATGCATCTTCACTGAGTGCCAATTATACGCCACATGGTTTCTGATGCGTTATGCCTCTTTCTTCCTTATAATGGTACTGCCTAAAATTAAATTGTTTGGAATTTAGACATTTAACAAAGAAATAATTATATACATTTTAAATTTTATAAAGAGTAGTTAGATACTTAGGGCATATCTGACATGTAATTTAACTGATATATTATATGTTTGCACTAAAATACAGTAAAAATCAATATTATCTTCAGTTCTGGACAGAGTTTCAGCTCCGTGGACTCTCTGGTCCCCAGCAGCTTATACAGGGACAGAATGCAAGGCTGCCAGTCTGAGAGCTACTCACGTTAAATTGTGCATGATTGAGAACTGTCTCTGTGTTAATTTAATCGGAGAAGGAAGCAGACAGCAAGGAAATGAAAGAGGAAGTGGAATTATGGATGTGTGGACTTTGTGAAGGGAAAAAAGCAGCAGTAAAAATATTTTAAATTTTGCTTTGCTTTCATCATATTATGGCACCTAACCCCTTTCCCCTCACTTTTGAAGAGCTGTCATTTATACATTTTCTCGTGATGTGCCAAATGTTTGGGGAGTGAGTGTAAAGAAAATGAACTACTTTAAGCTTCTCTGGTGTTAAATTGGATGGGGTCTTATTTACTTTGAATATGTGGCTCCAGAGAGAGATATTAGAACATTGAGAAGGAGGGATAGGAGTGAAGTTAACCAGGGATTGCTTCTCAAGAGCTAATATGATTATTAGGAGCCAGGGACACTAAAGATCTTTTTATTCTGCTGGGGTTGAGGGAGAAATATCCCAAATGAAACAGACCAGAAGAGAGGTAGCATGCCATGGACCTTTCTTATTGTCGCTGAGTACTTATACCTGCACTCAAATAGACACAACCCACAGGCACACATCCTGTTTCTTCCAATCTGGTAATTTTTGCTTTGTGGCTCTGCAGTGGATAGCTGTTGATTCTGCCATCCCAGTATCCATTCCTCCTTCTTGACAGAATCTGACTTCCTGATGGGGCACTCGTCTATTTTGGTGGTACTGAACTATATCTCTTCTCTCCTTCTGTCAGCACTTGCTGTTGGCAAATGATCCAAGCTGGGCCAACCAACACATTCCATCCCCACTGGAAAGAGTGATTAAGGGATTAAACATATGCCCCAAGCCTGGACAATGAGCCTCAATCTGTGATTTTCTTTGGAAGTCAAAATAAAGAGACTTTTCATAATATAATTATTAAGATAATATAAACAGGGAGCTGCTGAGAGCCCCAAAGTAGAGAAAAGTGGCATGAGAAAAAGGTTCTCCAGGGAGAAATAGAGCAGAAAAAAAGGATAATAACTGAATCTTGATATTGCTGTAGACTCTGGATCAAGCAATGCCTGAAGCTAGATACCCTTGGATCTTTTGGTAATGTGAGTCAATAATTCATTTTTCGTTCTTAATTAGAGTGAGTGAAGTTTCATTCTCTTGCAGTAGAAAAAGTTCTGACTCAGACACACTAAAAATTTATAAAAAGTTTTCCCTTTGGACAGGTTTTCTCCCTGGTTTCTTGGTCACTATTGAGAAGCCAACATAGAATTCTTTAAGGATTTTCTTACTTGCATCCAATAAAGGCTTCTCCAAAATGACTCATCCTTAGGAAAGTAAAATACCACCAAGAAAAGGCAAAGTTCAACAAGAAGAAGAAGCTGAGTGTGCAAAAATATTTGTTTAACTTTTCAATGAGTTTAAGGCTAATTTACCTTTTACCTTAATAAATAGGAGTATTTGAGGTACATTTACACATGCTTATATCTCACATTAGCTTTTGCTTCTTTTGTTTCTTTTTGTCATGTATCACTTTCTAAACGTATGAAATTGCTCATAGGATATCATTACCTCAAATTTAACTGTGCTCAAAATGAAACCCATGATCGTTTTTCCCAACATGATCCTCTTCCTGTTTTCTCCAGTTTAGTTTGTGCCTCCAACATTCAGCCCTTCACACAAACTAGAAATGGGAGAGTCAAGCTTGGCAGCTTCTAATCTCACCCTCTGTCTTAGACTGCTAAGACAAAATACTGTCGATTGGGTGGCTTGAGCAGCAGACATTGATTTCTCCAGTTCTGGAGGCCTGCAAGTCCAAGATCAAAATGCTTTCAGATTTAGTTCCTGATGAGGTCTGTATTAATTCATTTTCATATTGCTATGAAGAAATACCCAAGACTGTGTAACTTATAAAGAAAGAGAAGTTTAATGGATTCCCAGTTCCACACAGCTGGGGAGGCCTCACGATCATGGTGGAAGGTGAAAGAGGAGCAAAGTCTTACATGACTGCAGGCAAGAGACCATACGCAGGGGAACTGCTCTTTATAAAACCATCAGCTCTCATGAGACCCACTCAACATCATGAGAACAGCACAGGAAGAACCTGCCCCCATGATTCGACTACCTGTCCCACAACACATGGGGACTATGGGAGCCACAGTTCAGGATGAGATTTGGGTGGGGACATTGTCAAACCACATCAAGGTCCCCGTTCCTGGCTTGAAGAAGGTGTCTGTTGGTCGTTTTCTCATCTGGTGGAGAAAAAGCGAGTTCTGGTCCCTCCTCGTTTTCTTGTAAGGACACTATGCCCATCATGGGAGCCCCACCCTCATGATTTTATCTAAACTTAATTACTCTTTTTTTGTGTGTGTGTGAGATGGAGTTTCGCCCTTGTTGCCCAGGCTGTAGTGCAACGGCATGATCTCTGCTCACTGAAACCTCTGCCTCCCTGGTTCAAGTGGTTCTCCTCCCTCAGCCTCCTGCGTAGCTGGGATTACAGGCATGAGCCACCATACCCAGCTAATTTTGTATTTTTAGTAGAGACAGAGTTTCTCCATGTTAGTCAGGCTGGTCTCGAACTCCCAACCTCAGGTCATCTGCCTGCCTCGTCCTCCCAAAGTGCTAAACTTAATTACTCTTAAAGACCCCCATCTCCAAAACCCAATACATTGGAGGTTAGGCTTCAATATTTGAATATTTGGGAGGATACAAAACTTCAGTTCATAACACTCTCTCCCCACACACATCAAATTCAACCCTCTATCATCCGATTTTACCACTTAAATTCTGCATGAATTGATCCGTTAATCTCTCTATTTGTTACCACTGCTCTAACTCAAGTTCTTAACATGTCTCACCTGAATAATTGTGATAAGGCCCAGTTTGGTCTCATCATCAGTTAAGCTTCATGAAAATCTGTTCCCCAGTTTGAAGTCATCCTAATCTGTCCAAAATGCCAGTCAAAACATGTTAGTTTTCTGCTTAAAATTATTCAGTGAATTTCACAAATCTTTTGGCACAATATAGTAGACTTGCATGGCTTGCTGTGTCTTTCACCTATTCAGTCTCTTGCTGTGCTATTGCGTAGTTTACATTTCATGCCCTAACAATCAAGAGATGCTTACTATTCAAACGCATAAATACACACACACACATACACACACACACACACACAGCTGTTTCTTACCTGTGTGATTAGTGAATGCTGTTCTCTCCATTGGAACTACATTCTTTTATTACTTTTCTCACTTGGCTAACTTACTTGGCTAAAACAGAGTGATATTTTCTTTTATATGGTCCCCTAATTCTTTATGCATCCTTGATTCATTCTATTTATCACTCTTTGTATTAGAGTATAAGTTTTTTTTTTCTATAAGATTATTTTTCCCCACTAGAGTACTTGCTTTATGAAGACAGGATCCGTATTTTATTTTAATTTTTATCTCTGTTTCTGGTATAATACCCAACACAAAGTAAAATTTTACTAAAGTTAACTGAATCCCTAAGACTTTAAAAAATCCAATAATTTGTCATATAAATTAATCATATATGTTATCAACTATTTAGTTTATCTTTTTAATTGCTGAGCTTGATTAACTGAAAATGAATCTTATGGAAATGATAATTATTAAGCAGAAGTATGACAGAAGTCTAAGTCTGACTTTCAACTGAAACATTAGCACTTTGTAAATCTGAATTATAAACAAGACGTTAAAATCTTAAGGTAGAAATTAATAGAAGAAGAAAAAGATGAGTGAAGCAGATATTCAAACAGATAAGAGTGAAGATAAGAATCTGATTAAAGAGAATTTGTATAACACAGAGAATCAATGCATTAGGATAAATAAAAAACTTTTGAGTCCCTTCGGGTGTCTCTTTTTCTTTACTATCATGCCTTATCTTCAAATAATATTTTTCAAATTTGAAAAAAATGACATCTCTATCATACTCCTCTTGTCCATGAAATCTAAAATATCTTTATAAAAGTTTTTAATTGTATTGAGATAGAAGAGCACAGTGGGTAGAAGAATGGACCCTTGAGACAAATCAAGTCCCGAGTCTCACCGGTCTGTCAAACTCAGCAAATTCTTAGTTTTGAAAAGCTTTGATTTCCTCATTGGCAAACTTGGGTAATAATCATACATATCTCCTCAAGTTGTGGTGATGATTAAATGATACAATGCAGGTAAAGTGTTTAATGTGGTCCATGGTCCATAACTTTTTTTGTATAATATAATATATATCATACATATCATATTATAATATATATTATTATTTTTAATAAGTTACCTGGTAAAAAGTCATATAAATTATAACATAATGGTTAACCAAGTTAAGTAAGTTTCTTTACTGTTGATTTCTCAAAATGTTTAATACAATGGTGTATATTCAAATAGACATAACACCCTAATGTGTAAATGTCTAAGGATGGCAATGGAATATGTAATGTTTTCTAGGGCCTGTGTGAAAAAAGTTTAATTTTATTGTAGCAAATGTAACCGAACTACTGTTTCATGAGAACTACTTATGTAAATGCTACTTTAGGTGAATATTAATGAACTAAAATAAAATGAGAATATAAAATAGAAAAAGCAGCACAGGAAAGGCAAGGTGAATGCAAGAAACAATGGTGCAGTTACTAGCTTGGAGAAAATAGTTTTATTAATAAACCTTGCCATTCCCACATACTGACTGTCTATCTTTAGGCCAATGAATGTCTTGAAGTTTCTAAATCTCATCACAAACTTGCCATCACGGTTACAGGTATTCTCTGTAGGAATTATAAGTAGACAACCAATTGTTCCTATGTCAAAATTAGAAAATTTGTCTAGGAGCAATAGACTTTTAAACAGCTAGTTGCAATGAAATTCTTAAATGATTTGGACATCTTTATTTTACCTCTTTCTATTAATTTTCTAAATTTAAAAATTTGTAGACAGCATAATTGTTTTAGGAGGTAACAGTTCCCTAAGAAAAGGAATGATCAGCCCTAATATATATTAGAATGACATGGGAACCTTTTCACCACGATGAAATGTTGGCTCAAAAGCATATGCCAATGAGGTGTTTTTATTTGCTAGTTCTATGATTTTGAAAATGTCCTTTTATTTTCTGTGATCCACAATATTTTATAAAGCTTTGTCAAAGGGCAAGTCTGAAACACAGCATATTGGCCACTGAATTGTAATTTAGCAATCACACAACAAAAGAATTTGATACAAATATAAAACTAGTCATTTTTATGAACCACATTATTTGAACTCAAATTATATTGTGAGGGTTTTTAAAACTAGAATTACATTAAAATTATTAATATTTGTCATAGCTACTTTTTAACCTCTTTTATTATTAAACTGAAATAAGCAATGGTTATTTAATTTCACTATTTAGCAAATGTTTATAAAGCGCTTACTGAGGACAAAGTACAATTTTAGGGGCTATGAATGATGCATAGATCAGTAAGATTCAGAAAAGAGAAGAAAACTACAAAACCACTAAATTAAGAATAAAAATTCTGTTACAACATAAAAATAGTATTTGTATAATATTTCATTACGAGAAAAGATCCATTTGTTCATAAAAATCAGAGGACATTGTGTTCAGTGAGTATTTGAGGAATGCAAAAGATCCTGAAAGATGGACAGTGGAGAAGGTTCTTGAAACGGAAGAAACGCTTTATCATGTTGAAGACAAATTGTGTGCACTATAGTGAAAGAAAGGTAGTTTGTCAAAATTACAGGTTTTTTTTTTTTTTTAAATCTCAGGTTTGAATAAAACGATATTTTGAGAAATACTAAAAATGATTAAGTTGTGTTTTATATTATAAGGTCAGCAGTGGAGGCATCAAGGAATTGTTTGTGGGGTGTTTGATTCCCATTATCTCTGTTACTTCTCCCAAACCCATCCTAATAAAAAAGACATCGTAATTTAACAATTGATGTACTTGTCATACAAACATAGTTTTCAGATAAATGTTCTAGTCCTAACTTCCAACCTCATTTCTAGAGCTTTCTATGCAGAAGATGTGAAATCATTACTGAGCATAAGGCTACTTCTAACAGTGACAGTCATGTGAAGCAAAAGATAATGACGAGATTAGCCATCTGTAGAAATCGTCACCTAAATAATTTGGAATTACTCAGTTCCGATCAAAATCTAGGGCACACAGAAAGAAAGCAACTATGAGCCATGAATCCTTTGGAGGGCATCCCAGCAGCTGCAGAGCAAGCCTGCTTAGAAATTCAGGTGAGCCCAGTGTCTGCCTCCTTTGTGTTTTCGCAGTCTCTGGTTAGCACATAGCAGGTCATGTTAAAATGATTTGGCATTTTATTTAATTTGAGAACAGTAAGCTTCTCAAAAGCACGAACCATCTTATTTGACTTTATACTTTAGGTGATACCTCGTTGTTTAATGCCTAACAGTTTGTCAATGCCTTCTAGGCAGAAGGAAGCTTGCATGTGGGGAAATAATAATACTTAAAATTACTGATCTCGCTCTATCTCTTTCTCTCTTTTTTTTTTTTTATTCGAGACGGAGTTTCGCTCTTGTTGCCCAGGCTGGAGTGCAATGACGTGATCTCGTCTCACTGCAACCTCTGCCTCCCGGGTTCAAGAGATTCTCCTGTCTCAGCCTGCCGAGTAGCTGGGATTACAGGCGTGTGCCACCACGCCCGGCTAATTTTTGTATTTTTGGTAGAGATGGGTTTCACCATGTTGGTCAGGTTAGTCTCGAGCTCCCGACCTCAGATGATCCACCCTCCTTGGTTTCCCAAAGTGCTGGGATTACAGACACGAGCCACTGATCTTTTATGCTATATGTGTAAAGTTCCTGTGCTAAGTGTTTTTTTAAGTCTTATTTATTCTTTAACAACCTAACAATGTAGGTACTTTTGTTATCCACAGTGCTCAATCTCAGCGGTGGAACTGGGATCTGAACCTAAGACTCTGACTCCAGAACTCTAGTTTGAAAATTCCTGCTACTTCCCACATAATTAGGTTTCGCAGTAATGGGAAACTCTCCTCTCTAGGACACAAATTATCAGACATTGAAGCCAACGTAAGCTCCCTTGTGACAAATTCCTCATGATTATTATTCTGCCATTTGTAAAAAAAAAAAAAAGGAATAAATCTATTTTACAACACAGGCCTTCCAAATTTATCTTCTGAAAGTTTTTTTCTTCAGAATAAGCATTTTCAATTTGTTCAACGTCATTTTATATATCAAAGTATCTAAGAATACAGTGTTGCTAAGATTGTTTAAAAAATGATGTCATACTCTTGCTCAAGAACTCATAGTAGGTTTCATAGTTTTTGGTTTTTTTAAATGCAGACCCACTGGCAGGCATGTTGGCTCATGTCTGTAATCCCAGCACTTTGGGAGGCCGAGGTGAGCAGATAGCTTGAGGCCAGGAGTTGGAGACCAGCCTGGTCAACATGGTGAAAACTGGTCTGTACCAAAAATAAAAATAAAAATAAAATGAAATAAAATGCAAACCCATCAATCTAGAATTTTAATTTCATTGCCCCTACTGTACTTAAGCTTACAACAATTTACAAGTTTTTACTATTTTAAAAAATGGTATCTCTTCGCTTAAAGAGTTGTGAAAAACAGAATAAAATTGAATAAATATTGAATATTAAAATTGAATATTTAGAAAATATGACACATTATGTAAAATCTCTGTATTATTAATGTTTTCTCAAAGTTGATTTATGCCATGCATTTTGGATTTATGCTCTTGACTGGTTTCTTAGTTTGTCCACTACAATTTTCCACTTTTTGATATAACATTTTCTTCTAAAACTATTTCTATTGTTTCTTTCAAAAAATGAATTAATATACTGAGGGCAGAATGGATTCATTATTGTTTTACAAGTATATGGAGGCTTAATTACCAAAAACATGACTCATGGGATAATCTAAGTAGCCAAAAGTGTATGAGGAAGAAGTAGGTTATTCCTTGAAACCTGGTTGCCAAGTATGACCGAAGCAAAACACAACAACAAAAAAGAAACAATGAACTTTTCCCCTCACTACAGAATTGCTAACTGAAATTTGAAATCACTGATTTGTCACTGTTGTAGTAGTAAGAACTCAAGTATTTCATGGTCTAATGTCTAGTTAAACCCTGTAGACATGACCTATTTTATTAAAGTATCTTCGTTACTATAGGGTGCGTTACATATCTATCTTTTCCTTTTTAATACAAAAGAATTCAGTAAGATGAATTTGTTACTTCATGACAATTGAAATAATAGAGAACTTATGAGTGCATACCTTATGACAAATATATGGCCAGATTTGTCTTCGGTATTCAAGTCTATTGTATGCTCTACTAATATAATACTGCTTTCAACAGAAGTATGCATCATGGTTTAAATCTAATATGGCCCGTTGGTTTAGCAGTATTTGACAATCCTTGATATTCCTCTGAAAGATTCTTCATGACACTGAATTAAGAAAGATGATATTTCTTAGATAGAGCAGTTTTTACTGTCTTATGCTTTATTTCTAATGGAATTAAAGATAACTCAAACAATTTGAAACTCAAAAAGCATGTTCAGCTCTGGAGAACAAAAACCTCTAAGATAGTTTGCCCTAGCAATGTAAAGGAAGTTTCATATTCACTGTTAACTTTAAATCTCTGCCAGCATTAGTGAGCAAATATTTATCAAATCACTTCTTGTTCATTAAAATAGAGGGGAAAATAATATTTTAAATAATGTCAGATTTCAACCCTTCTTACATATTTATTCATGCCTAGAATGGCTTTAATTATGGATCACTGGAAACAGATTGCTGCAAAGAAAATAAACTTGAGAGCAATCAATGATAATGTATTACAACTTTCTGGGTGATGATAAAGCAGTTTTCTTGTTCAACATACTAATTCCTGTAGGACACTTTCATTCTCGGAAGAATAATTTCGTTTTTATATTACATGTTTTCAAATCTTCCCTTTTTTGCTTTACAATTTTCAGAAGAATGAGTCTTCTACAGTGTGGCAATCATATTTTGGAATTCATCATATATGATAGGCAATGATATGTGAATGGTTGCCTCAATTATATTCTGCCATTAAGGTGATTTTTTTCCCTTAAACCTTATCAAAAAGGAGAGCACAACAACTAGCTTTTCTGCCTGAAATAGCAAGTACTGACAAGCGTTTAATAATTCAGATGTCTTTTTCCTGGATTGAGTTCATCTCAAAGCTTTAGTTTTACAGAAATGTTTAAATATGTTACCTCTAGTTCTTGCAATTTTATTCTAAAAAATATTTTGGAGTTCCTTTTATCATAAAACAGACTACTTTTGAATCTCATGCTAAGCAAGTCTGTTGCACCTCTGCTATTTTTACTTTACTCTGGATAGGTGTTTTTTCAGGACATCCAAGGAATAGTCATTTCAGCTAGAATGGGGTAAAGCCTATTGTCATAAAAGAAAATATATTCTTAATATTTTCCCTTAGAGGTAAAGAACCTGTGTGGTTTATTTTCCTAAATGGGCCATATTTTTCCGTAATTTTGACCAAACCATTTAACCTCTTTATTTCAATATTACTAATGTTGAGAATGATGCTTACATAGAAAAAAACACAGGCCAAAAAAAAAAAAAAAGGAAAATTTTTTAGCAAAACTGGTATAGCAATTGATGGTGAAAAGTGTAATGTTCCAGGTTAGGGCTTATTCATGAAAATTATCAAAACAGCAATTTCTTCATCTACAAGAAGGAAGTTAGCAGCATAATCTCAGGGTTTTATGAGTATTAACTGATACACAAATTGTAAAGCAAGACACCTGAAGTAGGTTCTCAATTTCTCTTTATTTCCCCTTAGTGTTTCTAAATTTTACCAATTTTCCAGTACAAGTGAAGTTTTTATTCTAACTCAAGACGGTAGTGACTTAAAAGTTAAAGTCTTTCTTCTCGGCTCAGATTCTTACCTGGTAAATTCTAAATTTCAAGGAAGTTAGGGCTTTGTTTTTTGTTTTTTTTTTAAGCAATGTTAATAAAAATTACTTTGTTTTCCATTTTTTTGATCCACTTAAATTTGGGCAGAGAAACATAGTCTAAATGACATAGAATGCCCTTAATTTCAAAAGCTATTTAACAGTTTTTGATTAAAGTGACATTCCTAGAAACGTAAGTCAGGAGCAGAAGTAGGATATTAATACTCAGGAAGGCAAAGGTATTAAAGGAAGTGTTAGGAAGAATATTGAAAATTTAACTGGAAAAATTAAAAATCTAGAATATTTCAGCTAATCTTATAAGTTTACTCAACTTACATTGTATTCATCTTTGACTTCACGTATCTTAAGCTATGCAGTTTTGTCTTTTCAGTTTCCTTGCTGGAACAATTTAAGAAAGTGGTCACTTAAAAAAATGAAGAAGTATATATTGACATCAACCAGCCACAAGAGGGAAGTCTTGGCTATATAAGAAGCAGTGTGCATATAGGGAGGGGTCCATTTTTTTTTTTTCCAGAAAAACAAAATAACTAAAAGCAAAAAAAGAGAAAAAAATTATCTTTTTTATATAGCATGATGCAAAACCTACTAGAGAAAATTTTCTCTACCTCTAGCATGTTAGCAGACTTTTTACAAATATAGAATAATACTTATGTCTTACACTGTTTCTCTTAAATCTGGAATCATTTGTTCTCTGTGAAATTCAATATAACTTGATTTTTAAAATATATATACATATATAATTGCCCATATATTTATATTTTATGCACATAATACGAATCATGAAAGTAATTATGACTTAGTTCTCTGAGCTAAGTATATAGTGTGGTATCTAATAATTCTCTCTGTTATTTATTAGTAGCACTTTTGGAATAAATTCTGACTATGTTTTATCCAGCTTGAGAATCAAACATTTATAATGATGAGATTTAGAATTTCGGATATGCATTTGTCAAGGAATAAATGAAAAGTATAAAGCATTTTAAAATAAGATCAGCTATTAAGCTATTTGGAAATTCATAGTGAAGAGAGACCTGAAATGGATATTGAGCTTTGTAATGACATATTTTAAATGAAAAGGTGTTTGGTGGGAAGTTTTTGTTTGGATTCACTATTGGATTGTTTCTGTTTGCATTCATGATTGCTCATCAAATAATTAGCCTCACATGGTATAATTATACAATGCAATTAATATATTATCTAAAAAATAAAATGTTCTGGCAATCTGTGGCAGAACAAGGAGCACAGAACTCTTAAATCCCAACACTGGTTTTTGAGAACTTTATTAGTGGCATATGCAATCGGTAGTATATTTTGTTTAATATCTCTACTATCTCATTCTAAAAAGTATACAATTTTGTGCATATTAAAAAGTATGTAATTTATTCATTGGCAAAATTCTGTGAAAATTTGATGTACTTCCATTCATATAGATAGCAAGAATATTATAAAGACATTTAGCAAGTACAGAACACATGCGAATTATCCTATTTCTTTCCATATTTATCTCTATACCTATTTAAGTTTGTGTGCTTTGAAGTTACAGTCATTCTGAGTATATAATTTAACATAATTTATTTTATTTAACTATTTAGGAAAAATTTGTCCTTAGTCTAATTTCTAAGTTGGTTAGTGATATGGTAACCCGAAGCAATAAATGGTGTGACTTTGGTTAGATTTAACCTCATTTCTAGGGCATTTCTATGCTCTGAAAATCGTAAGATTAATTTACTTAAATATTGGGTTAAATTATACCATTTATAGTATAATTATATACAGCATTAACATTGAACATAGTGTACTAATCCCACATGCTTCAGTAGGTCCTATTCTGACTAAAATATTATCTAATATTCACATTGTTTGGATTTTTTGTCACGTGAAGAATTTAATTAACTGTGAAGTGTGTATGTTTTATTGGTATGAAACTCATCGCTTCCTAGTTTGAAGGGAGCCTGTTCTGTCGGGATTATTTTGTTGTTGTCTTGAGCATACGATTAGCAATTGCCCATGTTCAGAAGAACTTTCAATGGCAGGACAGACAGAATCTGTTATGTTTTCCATCCACTTGGATAAATCACTTACAAATACTCCCATTGTATTAGGCATTTATTTTACAATGCAAAATCTATATGGGAATGGTTATTTATTTATTTATTTATTTATTTATTT
>NW_012104109.1:1438689-1443001 GCF_000951045.1 Mandrillus leucophaeus | reverse complement strand
ATAAAAATGCTTTTATGAAAGCTTAGTTTCTTTTTAATGTGGGCCAGGTACCAATTTACATATAGTATGTTTGTTTTTGTTTTAGGCCTTCAAAATTAGACTTGAGCTCTATTTAATGGTATGGCAGGATGCTGTATTAATATAAGAAGTATTACAGTCATACTATTGATCTAGATGTTAAGGTGAGCAGAAACTTAGCTCCCTGACTGTGGTTACATAAAGAATTAGTGAACAGAATGAAGGTGCTTTAAATCCCAAATCACTATTCGAATTACTAAGGATTAATACAGTCTTATTTTCTCTTTGTTCTATGGGTGTATTGCATGAATGTGCATTTGTTGAGGGGAACTTAAGTTACTTTGAGAGAAATGTGTGCTTCTTTATCAAACAAAAATCAAATCTTCCTTCTTCAGTGTCATAAGATGTATATTTCAATATTGTATATTAGCATTTTCCCTATTTATTATAAGACCAATGATTATTTTAGTTTAAGTAGAAAACTAATGGTAATCTTCCTATCCATACATTTGGTATAGCATGGGACAAGCTTTTTAATTACCATCCATGAACTGGGCTTGTTTTCCTCCCAAAGTATTGTTGGTGGTCTCTGATCTTCTTTCTAAATATGTATCAACCGCAATGTAAGGTCATTAATTTATAAAAACAAAATTTTGTATTTAAAAATCAAACTGTAGCTTTATACTTACACATAATTTTTTTTAGCTAAAGATTCTTAAAAATCTCAAACCATAGCATTATTTTATTTTACAAAATTAGCACATATGACTAATAAACCACATACTAGCAATGATATTAGTATAATCCATATATTAGGAAAACGAGTTTTCATGAAGAAATTAATATAACATTTCCAGTTACTATTCCTTTATTCTAGGACTTTCTAGATTCGAATGTTCTTCCAACAAATTTAAGGCATTTGACCATTTATAGAGAGCTTAGGGTTCTGATCAGAGCTCTGAGAGGTGTTTCTAGGCCATACTGTAAAAAAGGAGAAATTTATTGATTTGAGATTCCTTCTCCCATTTTACTAATATCTCTTTATATCCTTGGCAAACATATATTGTCATCTCGAAGTTATAATTCAACACATCAGGCAACAGCCAGAAGGAAGAATACTTTTGGTTCAAATTTGTATTTTTGCTGTTGTATTTTTGCTGAAACCTTCTGATTCCATTTTTCTGGTTTGGTCAGTCTGCACACAAGCTCTTATCTGGAGGAAGTGCTCTAGCTGGAAGCCACCTGTTTGGTCTCCCTCATCTCTGGCGACTCTAGGTTGAATATGTGGTCTTAGTTCAACCAATCAGATATTCTTGTCAAAAACTTAAATTAGCCAGAGTTATTATTGTTGTCTGAAAGCATTAATCCAGACTGGATTTAGACTTATAGGTCATATATTTTGTCATCATTGAACCCAGACTGAGACTGAATGGGGATGGTATTAATTATCATATCATGAGTATAAACCAAGGCTGTGCCATGTAAACCAGATATGTGGCCACTCTACTTATCCTCCAGATAACAGCTGACATCAGCTTAATATACTAGCTTCCTGGCAGAAGTTGAATTTTACATTATGACTCTTGGTTTGAAAGGCATTCAACACTTGAGGAAATGAATCTATAGTGGTAATGGGACAATCACTAGTGCTGGTATTTTAGCGCAAAGGGCCTCTCATAAACGAACTCTCAAATCACATGTAGGAGACCGCTTACCCAGATGATTCATACTGCTCTCTCTAGGGGCAGGGAAATTCCAAAGAGTGTCCTTTTTCCCTCCAGAAATAATTAGACTTTGCTTAGCCCACTTGCTCTGCTAGTCCCACGTTTCCAGGGTGACACCACAGTGTTTCCTGAGGATTTCTTCTTCACCCGGCTGCAAAACTGATCATCTGGTGAATAGGTAATTATGGGCTGAACTAGGAACCATGCCGGGATGTGAATGTCTAGTAACCACATAGTGTTTGCATTGTAACTAATGAATACTCCCTTGCCTAATATAACCCAACCTAATTACCCATAAAGCTTTGGGTAATTTTCACTTGACCCTAAACTTTGTGCATTTAGCTGCTTCTCTACCCAATACTGAATGATAACTCAACAACAGAATAGTGAGCTTAAAGAGGAAAGGTTGTTCTCTCTGCAATATGTCATTTTTCTGCATGGTGTTTTAATCAGAGAAAGTCATTGGTTTCAGTAAGGTCTAATTTACTTACCTAATTATCCATTGTCATTTGGAGAAGAGCCAGCCCAAGAAAAAGTACTTCAAATATTTTTCGCCATTTGTTTCTTTCGTTTTTGTTCATAAATTCTCTTGTACAATTTTTGTCAGCATCCACTGTAAGGAAAAAGAAAGATAGTGAGGTCACTCCACTAAATGAATGGAGCAATTGAATGTGTCTTACTGGGTTGTAGGTGTCAGGAAAATGTCTTATTTCTGCATCTCCAGCACATACTGCCATGCCTGCAGCATGGGAAAATACTAAATAAATATTTACTTCTTTATGTGTTCATATGATTTGAGATTATTCCAGGTGGATGCAAAGGATGACACTTAAGGCATCTGGGGAGAATATTTTGAGTCTATCATTCATCGTTAAAATATGCTATGGAGGTTATTAAAATAATTTAATTTCCCAATAGAAACTTTAGATATTACGGACTCTGACTACAAGCATGTTACTTAGTAATAACAGACAATATTCAATAGAACAGCAATTTAGAGATTACATTCTCTAACACTCAGTACACATAAGCCTTTCACAATATGTCCTTAGTCAGAGTGCAAGCACTATGGAAACCATCCCTAAATCCAGACAAAGATAGGAAAGGAAATGACATACATCAACACCGTGGCCATTGGATGCATAGGTTCTAATAAGTTTAATATCACTGGCCACTTGATGTATAAAAGTGAGGGAATTAATATGAGGAATGATAAGGAGTTTGAGGGAGGTCACTGAGCTATATCTGGGTTTTGATAAAACTGTATCATTAATATCTTCTGGGAAATTTTGAGATCAATGAGTACTATGATGCCGTCATTGAGGTTTTAGGATCCAAGGTCTTTGATAAAAACATGGTTACATGCAAAGGTCAGTGAATCTTCCTGATTTCCTGATTATTGTTGCAGTTGATGGTGAATACAAAATGAGTATCTAAAAAAGTGGCTGACCAGAACTCTGTGAAAATGCCCTCTCATTTAGTGTTACTCTTTTTTAATGTATTGCATTTACCCCCTCCATATGCCTGGTGAAGAAATGAGAAAATGAATATGAGATAACCATATCTTTAGGGTTTTTTGAGACATTTGACATGAAGAATATTGGAGCTTCCCCAGAAAATTACAAAGACTGAATAATAACACCAATGCTAAAGGAAGAAAGAAGCATTTTATAGACCACCATGGTTAATGCTGTGGCAGTTTTATTTATTCTAAAAAATCAAACATTTAATAAGTAGGAAAAAAGATCATAATTCTGACACTAATTTGAGACCATTAAAACAATTTTAATATGATTTTTAAAGCACTGACCGAAAATGACATGGTGGAAACGACAAAAAAGGATTGATTGCATGCCCACTCAGTAGCTTTTGTGTAATGTGTTGAACATTGTTATCTGCCTCACAGGGAAAAAGGTATAATATCACAAAATCCTCACACAAGAAACATCATCACAAGTGGTTGCTGCTATCCCTGTAGAGTGAGTGTGCTAAGGAGTCACTGATTTAATAACCTGAAGACTGAATTACCCTCCTGCATCTGAAGCTGCTCTCTGTGGGTTAGGGTTTGTGGTCTGTGGATAAGGTAAGGAACTGGGCAAGAGAAAGGGAAACCACGTATAGCTGTCTGTGTTATAAATGCTGTGATGGCCAAACAGGAAACCTTTGTCTCTAAGGACTTATAATCTGACACCTGTCAAGAACACTAAATTCTTTTTTAAAAAATAAAATGGGGCTAAGTTGACCTCTTGTCTTAGAGGTTCCTAAAGGGAAGAAGAGAATAAAAATATGAAACTGTTAGAATCAATAGCTTAAGTCATTTTGCAGTATCTTGCCGAGTACGAAGCCCTAGGGGTTGTTGCATCACCTTTAACTGATATTAAATGACTCCTTGGAGTTATTAAGCGCTAAAAGCCTCTACAGAGATCATTTTGGTTCTTTTGTAAAACAGAATTTCCATACACTCTAAACCGTGTTTACACTTACATTTGTAATAAGCATTCAAATGGCCAATAAAGATAGCTAACAGCAGAATAGCATTACACATATTTATCAGTGAAAACCAAAAAAAG